>NC_135299.1:1639968-1808929 GCF_051311805.1 Agelaius phoeniceus
TCTGTGCAGTGTCCAGAGGAGTGGCCATCATTCCCGTGTGGAGCATTGTAGCATCCCATTTTTATTTTTTTAGGACAATTGGGCTTCCAGCAGCCCTGTGGAGCTCTGTCCTGGCATGAGGAGTTCCTGGTGCTGCTGTGGTGTCCAGTGAGAGTTCCCAAGTGCTCCCTGGCACTGATGGGGCAGCTCTGGAGCATCCCTGGCAGCGGTGCCAGCTTTGGGCTGAAGCCCAGGTGTTGCTGTGGGAGTGTCCATCATTCCTGTGTGGAGCATTGTAGCATCCCATTTTATTTTTAGAGCATCCCAGCAGGATTTTTGTGCTTCCAGCAGCCCTGTGAGGCTCTACCCTCATGTGAAAAGTGTCCAGTGAGAGATCTGACCACTCACCTCTGGCTCCAAGTGCTCCCTGTCCCTGATGGGGCAGCTCTGGAGCATCCCAGGCAGCGGTGCCAGCTTTGGGGTGAAACCCAGGAATTTCTGAAGCTCCTGAGGCTCAGTGGTTGCTGTGGGAGTGTCCATCATTCCTGTGTGGAGCATTGTAGCATCCCATTTTATTTTTTTAGAGCATCTCAGCAGGACAATTGGGCTTCCAGCAGGACAATCTGGCTTCCAGCAGCCCTGTGGAGCTCTGTCCTGGCATGAGAAGTGCCTGGTGCTGCTGTGGTGTCCAGTGAGAGTCCCCAAGTGCTCCCTGTCCCTGATGGGGCAGCTCTGGAGCATCCCTGGCAGCGGTGCCGGCTTTGGGTTGAAACCCAGGAATTTCTGAAGCTCCTGAGGCTCAGTGGGCGCTGTGGGGGTGGGAGCAGCTGTGGCAGCCCCCTCTCCTTCGGTGTCTCAGCCCCACCACTCGCTCCTCGTGTTCTCTCCCTGCTGGTTCCATGTGCTCCGGGGGAGCCTGAGAACCGGCAAGGAGCGGGGGCTGCTCCAGCTGGTGATGCTTTTCCTCCAGTGTTAAAAACTGGGTAAAAACTGTGTTTAAACCAGTGCTAAAAACTGGGTAAAAACTGTGTTTTAACCAGTGCTAAAAACTGGCTATAAACTGTGTTTTAACCAGTGTTAAAAACCGGGTAAAAACTGTGTTTTAACCAGTGTTAAAAACTGGGTAAAAACTGTGTTTTAACCAGTGCTAAAAACTGGGTAAAAACTGTGTTTTAACCAGCGCTAAAAACTGGTTATAAACTATTTTAACCAGTGCTAAAAACTGGGTAAAAACTGTGTTTTAACCAGTGCTAAAAACTGGTTATAAATTGTGTTTTAACCAGTGTTAAAAACTGGGTAAAAACTGTTTTTTATAAACTGTGTTTTAACCAGTGTTAAAAACTGGGTAAAAACTGTTTTTTATAAACTGTGTTTTAACCAGTGTTAAAAACTGGATAAAAACTGTGTTTAAAACAGTGTTAAGAACTGGTTTGGGGTAATGGGGAGCAAAAACCATCCAGGTTCTCCCTGTGCCTTCAAGGCCCTGGTTTCTGGAGGAGCTGGCTCTGGCTCCAGATGTTGTCCTGTGGTTTCTCTTTGCCCCCAGCCCATGCTTGACCTGTGGTCAAGCTTTTCCTCCAGTATTAAAAACTGGGTGAAAACTGTGTTTTAACCAGTGTTAAAAACTGAGTAAAAACTGTGTTTTAACCAGTGTTAAAAACTGGGTGAAAACTGTGTTTTAACCAGTGTTAAAAACTGGTTTGGGATGATGGGGAGAAAAAGCCATCCAGGTCCTCCCTGTGCCTTCAAGGCCCTGGTTTCTGGAGCATCCTCCTCAGATGTTGTTCTGTGGTTCCTCTTTGCCCCCAGCCCATGCTTGAACTGTGGTTGCCCAGTGGGGCTGTCCAGGCTCTGCTCTGCTGCATTCCCCTCTCCTCTCCTCACAGGAACAGCAGGACTGGAGTGGAAAATCAGAGCCAAATGAAGGGAAAAGCTGTGTAAACCAGCTGCTGGGTGGGGTCCTGAAAACAGCCCTGGAGTCAGCTGAGGGGACGGGGGTGGTGGCACGAGAAGCTGTGAGCAGAGAGGCTTGGCTCCCAAAATCCGTCCTCCCACTGCCTGGGGTCAGGGGGTTTGGGTAAAGACCACGGCTCCTTCCCCCTCCAGGAGGGACCTGGCTGCCCCTCAAGGCTGTGACAACATCCAGGTCACCTCCCAGTGCTCATTGAAGAGGGGATGGGGATGGAGGGTGGGCAGGGTGAGGGTCAGGAGCCCTTTGGGGAGGAACTGGGAGCACTGGTGGCATCTGTAGAGTGGCAGGGTGAGGATATTGGGCACTGGGGTCTGTGCCAGCCCTCTCCTGCCTCGTGGCTGCCCAGTGTGTCCCATGAGGCTCATCCTGGTCCAGCAGCACTGGTGAGGAGGGATCTGCTCTGCCTGTCAGGTGGATCCTGCTGCTGAGGATTTACCCTCATCTCAGGAGCACTGGGATGCTCCACAAGGAGTGGGACAGCTCGTGGGGATGGTGTCCAGAGCAGGGTTTGGCTGCCCAGTGTGTCCCATGAGGCTCATCCTGGTCCAGCAGCCCTGGTGAGGAGGGATCTGCTCTGCCTGTCAGGTGGATCCTGCTGCTGAGGCTTTGCCACCATCTCAGGAGCTCCACAAGGAGTGGGACAGCTCATGGGGATGGTGTCCAGAGCAGGGTTTGGCTGCTCTGGGAGCTGTGCCCGTGTCTGTGACCCCCCCAGAACACCCCAGGGATTTTGGCTGTGCCTTTGGGGAGCTGTCCCAAGCCCGTGGGTGGTTCTGCAAGCGTCCTTTGACCAGCAAGGGTTTGCATGGGAGGTGCTTCCCCGAAATCACAGCCAGGGCCGGGCCCTGGGGGCCTCGGAGTGCCCGGGAGAGGGGAGGACACACAGGACACACAGGATGTGCCACATCCTGCTGACTCAGCAGGGCCATCAGCCCGCGGCTTTGTCATGGGGCAGGAGGTTCCTCTTCCAGGCCTGGGGATGATTTCAGTTCCCAGATCCTCTCCAAGCATTTTCCTGGAGCAGATCAATCCTTTCTTGTGCCCTCCCCAGACCTCCCAGCCTTGAACCTCTCTCTGTGAGAGCTGCCTGCCAAGCCCAGAGTCCTCCACTGGGATGAATCCAGTGGTGCCAGGGTTGGGAAGGGGCTCCTTGGAGTGGGTGCTGACCCCAGGAGTGGCAGCTGGCTTGGCCTGAGAGCAGTGGATGCATCAACCTCTCTCCTCCCCACAGTCCCCCTGCCTTTGCTACTGAAATCATCCCCAGGCCTCTTCCAGGCCTGGGGATGGTTTCAGTTCCCAGATCCACTCCAAGCATTTTCCTGGTGCAGATCAATCCTTTCCTGTGCCCTCCCAGACCCCCTAACCCTGATGGGGTCTGAACCTCTCTCTGTGAGAGCTGCCTTAAAGCCCAGAGTCCTCTCCCAGCTCACCCATGGGGCTCCACTGGGATGAATCCAGGGTTGGGAAGGGACTCCTTGGAGCGGGTGCTGACCCCAGGAGTGGCACCGAGAGCAGCAGATGCATCAGCCTGTGTCCTTCCCACAGTCCTGCCCTTGCCAGGCAGACAGGACCCTCCTTGTGCTGAATTTTATCTCCATCACCTCCCAGAGAACGTGTCCAGCTGTGTTCCCTCTCTAGGAACTCGGGCTTGGTGGCCCATGGTGCCTCTCAGAGTGCCCGGGGCCGTTTCTCATCCATCACTGCCATCCTCAGGCTCTCCCATCTCCCAGCTTGTTCTCCAGGGGATGCTTTCCCCCCTCTCCTTGGGGTTTTGCAATCCACCTCGAGCTATTTACAGCCCAGGTTTTGCTGCTGACTGAACTTTCCAGCCCTTTTCCTGGCCTGCCCGACCTGCCGGCTGCGGCCGCACCGAATATTTTCAGCATTTTCTAACTCGGCTCAAACTCCTTGTTTTCTTTGCTGTGCAACTTTTTTTTTTTTTTTTTTTTTTTTTTTTTTTTTTTTTTTTTTTTTGGAGAAAAACACAGGCTGGGCCTTGAGGGTTGGTCTAGGATGTTATTCCATCGTGAGAGGTTGAGCTCCCCAAACGCGGCCTGGCCATTTTTAGGGCTAAATTTAGACTCCAGTGTCCTTCCTGAGGCAGGGAAGGGAGCAGGCTGGTGAGCTGCAGTCATGCAGATGCTGTGCAGGATCACAGACAGTCCCAGCACCTCTCCTGGGGTTGGCAGCAGAATTCTTGGATAATGACCTTGCTGGCAGCTCCCAGCTTCTCCAGTGGGACTGTGCTTGCAGTGCCACCGAGGGGAGGGATGGGAAGAGCATCCCGGGCTCCAGGGAGTGTCAGGAAGGTGAGAGCAGCTCTGTGATGTCCAAAAAAATGTGTGGATTGGGGCAGCAGTGGGGATTGTGGATGTCTGGGAGGGAGGCTAATTGAGTTGGAAGTTGCATCTTTAATTGAGTGGACTAATTAGGCTTTTGCCAGATGGTGTTTCTCCAAGTGAGACCACGCTGAGGATGGGCAGGTGTTGGGGGTCACATCCTGGGGGGCATGCAGGTATTGGGGGGGGGGTCTCATTCTGAGGATGGGCAGGCAAGGTTTGGGGGGCACATCCTGGAGAGCAGGCAAAGATGGGGGGCACATCCTGGGGATAGGCAAATATGGGGCGGGGGGGTCTCACTCTGAAGATGGGCAGGTATTGGGGTGTCTCATTCTGAGAATGGGCAGGTGTTGGGGGTCCTGAGGATGGGCAGGTGTTGGGGGTCTCATCCTGAGGATGGGCAGATGTTGGGGTCTCACTCTGAAGATGGGCAGGTGTTGGGGTCACATCCTGAGGATGGGCAGATGTTGGGGTCACATCCTGAGGATGGGCAGGTGTTGGGGTCTCATCCTAAGGATGGGCAGGTGTTGAGGTCTCATCCTAGGAACAGGCAGGTATTGGGGGGTCACATCCTGAGGATGGGCAGGTGTTGGGGTCACATCCTGAGGATGGGCAGGTGTTGGGGGTCTCATCCTGAGGATGGGCAGATGTTGGGGTCTCATCCTAGGGACAGGCAGGTATTGGGGGTCTCATCCTGAGGATGGGCAGGTGTTGGGGGTCTCATCCTGAGGATGGGCAGGTGTTGGGGTCACATCCTGAGGATGGGCAGGTGTTGGGGTCTCATCCTGAGGATGGGCAGGGGTTGGGGGGTCACATCCTGGGGACAGGCAGGTATTGGGGGGTCACATCCTGAGGATGGGCAGGTGTTGGGGTCTCATCCTAGGGACAGGCAGGTGTTGGGGGGGTCTCATCCTGAGGATGGGCAGGTGTTGGGGGTCTCATCCTGAGGATGGGCAGGTGTTGGGGGTCTCATCCTGAGGATGGGCAGGTGTTGGGGGGTCACATCCTGAGGATGGGCAGGTATTGGGGTCTCATCCTGAGGATGGGCAGGTGTTGGGGGTCACATCCTGAGGATGGGCAGGTGTTGGGGTCTCATCCTGGCTGTGCCAGAGGTGGACAGGTGGGGGTTTCTGCTGAACTGGGGGGGCTGCAGGGCCAGGAGGTGGAGAGGAATCCCTGCTCTTGCACTCAGGGCTCTGCCATCCATCCCTTGCTGACTGAATCGAGGAGGATTCCAGCTGGGGGAGGCTCTGGGAGCCGTCCTGCTGCTGCCCCCATGCCCCAGCACATCCCTGGGGGTGTTTGCCAGGCAAAACCTGAAATGAGCTGAGAGCTTTGAATGGCATCAATCTCACCCATTTACCTGCAGCTCTTTCTTTGTGGGCTGCTGCTCCAGGGTCACAGCTGGCCAGCAGCATGGCCACAGCTCGTGCAGGACTATCTGCACCCCCTGGCCCTGCAAAGGACCCCATTGTCCCTTCTGGTGTCCCCTCCCTCTGCTCCCCTGTGCCCTGCGTGCTGGTGACTTTGTCAGAACTGGAATGACGTGGCCTAAAAGGTGGCACAGGGACACAAATCTTCATCCCTGGGGAGCAGCAGGATGCCCCTGTGCCCACCCTGCCTCTGCCAGTGTGTGCCCACCCACTCCAGCCTCCTGCTTTGCCAGCATGTGCTGCCCAGGAATCCCCAAAGCTTTGCCCTCACTGGGGCCACGCATTTTTCCTGTGCCCTGCTGCCGATGTCACCACCCCTGGGCTGGCCCTGGCTCTGTCCCTGCCAGGAGAGCATCTCCAGATGATTTATGCCACTTGAGGGGGGCACAGAAACCCCAAACCACGACCCAGCTGATCCTCTCTAATATCATCCTAATCATTAAGAAGCTATGAACCAGCATTTGCCTTTTAACCACTGCCTTTTAACCATAAAGCATTTCCCTTTTAAGCTAAAGAAAGAGGGATTCCCCCCTCATTAATGGTATGCCTCAACTAAACCCATCCCCTGATTTTTTATCAAGCTCACTTCACGACTTTAATTATCCAACCCAAACTTCTGTCATTGGTATCAATAAATGGGAATGGTCCCATCCTCTCCAGCCACCGGGAGCTGCTCCCAGCGCAGGGAAAAAGCTGTGAAATGTTTCTGTGGTGCCTTTTTATTGTTTGCAAAAAGAAGCACTGTCCCTGGCTGTGTCCCTGCCAGGAGAGCAGCTCCAGGTGATTTATGCCACTTGAGAGGGGCACAGAAACCCCAAACCACGACCCAGCTGATCCTCTCTAATATCATCCTAATCATTAAGAAGCTATGAACCAGCATTTGCCTTTTAAGCTAAAGAAAGAGCAGAGTGAGGATGTGGGGTATGCCTCAGCTAAACCCCAACCCCTGATTTTTTATCATGCTCACTTCACGACTTTAATAATCCAACCCAAACTTCTGTCATTGGTATCAATAAATGCGAATGGTCCCATCCTCTCCAGCCACCTGGAGCTGCTCCCAGCGCAGGGAAAAAGCTGTGAAACGTTTCTGTGGTGCTTTTGTATTGTTTGGAAAAGGATGCACTGTCCCTGCCAGGAGAGCAGCTCCAGGTGATTTATGCCACTTGAGGGGGGCACAGAAACCCCAAACCATGATCCAGCTGATCCTCTCTAATATCATCCTAATCATTAGGAACCTATGAACCAGCATTTGCCTTTTAAGCTAAAGAAAGAGGGATTCCCCCCCTCATTGATGGTAAGCCTCAACTAAACCCCATCCCCTGATTTTTTATCATGCTCACTTCATGACTTATCCAACCCAAACTTCTGTCATTCGTATCAATAAACGGGAATGGTCCCATCCTCTCCAGCCACTACCGGGAGCTGCTCCCAGCGCGGGAAAAAAGCTGTGAAACGTTTCTGTGGTGCTTTTTATTGTTTGGAAAAGGAAGCACTGTCCCTGCCAGGAGAGCATCTCCAGATGATTTATGCCACTTGAGGGGGGCACAGAAACCCCAAACCACGACCCAGCTGATCCTCTCTAATATCATCCTAATCATTAAGAAGCTATGAACCAGCATTTGCCTTTTAAACTAAAGAAAGAGCAGAGCGAGGATGTGGGGTAAGCCTCAACTAAACCCCATCCCCTGATTTTTTATCATGCTCACTTCACGACTTTAATAATCCAACCCAAACTTCTGTCATTCGTATCAATAAATGGGAATGGTCCCATCCTCTCCAGCCACCCGGAGCTGCTCCCAGCGCGGGGAAAAAGCTGTGAAACGTTTCCTCCCGGCGCGTATCGCGGTGCTTTTTGTATTGTTTGCAGAAGGAAGCACTTGGCTTTAATACTTCCCGCTCCAGCCGCCTTCCCAGCGGCCGGGGCGGATGCTCCGGGGCACCGGGCGTGGAGCAGGGGCGGTGCCGCCTCCGCCCCGCTCCAGCCCCGCATCCTTGGGTCGGTGCCCACGCCCGAGGCTCCGCTTCCTGCCGCAGCCCCCGGCCCTTCCAGATGGGTTCGCTCAGCCTCTCCTCTGCCGGCCTGCAGCGTGTTTTCCCCCGGGAAAAGTGAATTTGGAGCCTGGTTTAGTCACCAGTGCTGTGCTCTCCTCCCCATCCCATCCCTACACCCTTTCAGCTGTATAAAATCCTCAATTTTCTTTCCCTGTAACTTACAGAGGTGAAGCCTCTCCTCTGCCGGCCTGCAGCGTGTTTTCCCCCGGGAAAAGTGAATTTGGAGCCTGGTTTAGTCACCAGTGCTGTGCTCTCCTCCCCATCCAATCCCTATGTTCTTCCAGCTGTATAAAATCCTAAATTTTCTTTGCCTGTAACTTACAGAGGTGAAGCCTCTCCTCTGCTGGCCTGCAGCATGTTTTCCCCCGGGAAAAGTGAATTTGGAGCCTGGTTTAGTCACCAGTGCTGTGCTCTCCTCTCCATCCCATCCCTGTGCTTTTTCAGCTGTATAAAATCCTAAATTTTCTTTCCCTGTAACTTACAGAGGTGAAGCCTCTCCTCTGCTGGCCTGCAGCGTGTTTTCCCCCGGGAAAAGTGAATTTGGAGCCTGGTTTAGTCACCAGTGCTGTGCTCTCCTCCCTGGCTGCTCTGATGCCCATCCCTGTGCTCTTCCAGCTGTATAAAATCCTAAATTTTCTTTCCCTGCAACTTACAGAGGTTAAAACCAGGTTAAAATCAGGGTCCCTGACCTGCAGGAACCCCCTGGGAGCATCTGGTGGAGATGCCAAGGGGTCAGGCAGAATTTGGGACGCAGCACCAGCTCAGGGCTGGCTGTGCCAATTCCTCTTCCACCATTTGCACCAGTTACACACAGATGGGACATTTCACCGTGCCAGGGATGTTTTTCCAGTGCAGGACCTGCTTTTCCAGGATGTGCTGTCAAGGAATCCCCAAAGCTTTGCCCTCACCGGTGCTTGCTGCGCTGGGTGACACTGGAGCTGTGTCCCCATGGGTTTGGTTCTGGGGGCTTGTATGGGAATTGGTGACAGCCAAAAGCTGTGGCAGGAGCAGGGCAGGGCCATGGTTGTTGTCTGGGGTTGTTATCCCTGGAGAGACCTTGAGCTTGCAGGAGATTTGTGCTGTGCCATGGTGGCTCTGTGACCTTGTGCTCCCCAGAGCTGGGAGATGCTGAGGTGAACCCACATCCCCAGGGGACCTCAGGAGGTGACCTGGAGGTTTGGAACAGGTCTGGATCTCCATGTCCTCGTGCCCTGATGTTCTCCAGCCTCTCAGCATCTCCTGGGTGGTGACTCTGCCCTGGCTGGGGTGGGACCCCCATGTGCACTCGAGTGGGAGATGCTGAGGTCCCCAGTGAACCCACATCCCCAGGGGACATCAGGAGGTGACCGGGAGGTTTGGAACGGGTCTGGATCTCCATGTCCTCGTGCCCTGATGCTCTCCAGCCTCTCAGAGCATCTCCTGGGGGGTGACCCTGCCCTGGCTGGGGTGGGTCTCTCCCACTGGTCCTGTTCCACACGTTCTCCCATTTTTGCCCACCTGGACACTCCCCATGGCGAGGGACACCCATGGATTGGGAGCCACAGTGAGCACCCACAGGTTTGAGACCCCAAGGATCTCAAACCCACCCCGAGGATCCCAAATCCCAGCTGGATCATCCCTGGCTACGCTCACACCGAGCAGGTGGAGCCGAATCCAGAGCAACTCCCCGCGCTGCTCGGGAATAAAAGTCCCTTTATGCCGGAATAATTAGTGTACTCAGAGCATGCTAATTATTCTGGGATAAAAGTGACTTTTATTCCAGCAGAGTGTCCTCTCAAAGGGCCCTTTCTGCCCGCTCCCAGGGCACAATAGCTGCTCTGCTCCGTTTCCCCATCCCAGACAAAGTCCTTATTTGCGGACGCAGCGAAATTGAGTTGACTAATGAATTAAGGCCAATGGTTCTGGCCGGGCTCCAGCCCTTTGAAAGCCTTGGCGAGCTGATGCCCGGCCTGCTGGGAGGAAGCACAGACCCTCCTGCCCCACCAAGCCCCTGGCAGCCTCCTCTCCCCATCCTCCCTCCCTCCCAGCTGCTGGGATGAAATGCCTATTAATCTGTGCTGTGGAATTGCTTTATTCCAGGGCTCTGGAGGGAGCCTTATCAGCTCCAGCCACAGGCCATAAATAACCACGGCGGATCCTGTTTGGGTTCCCAACTGCCCAGGGTATAAACATCCCTCTCCTATTGCTGGAATTAAGGCTGGGCAGGTAGGGGAGGTGGGGTCCCCTTTTTTCCTTCCTCCCCATCCATTCTCTGAGGAAGGAAAAAAAGGGGGACATGGGGCACCCTGGCGGGGATTGAACCCCATCCAACTGCACCCAGAGGATTTAAGCCCCTTTTTCCTGCCTGTAAATGCTTTTTTCTTCCTCTTTTTTTCCTTCCCCCCCGTGCTTCACCTCGCATTTTTTTTCCCATTTAAATTGCAGATAAGCTGCAAAAAGAATTATACCCCCAAAAAAACGGGATTCTCCCTTGAATCCCCCTTGGCTGTGGGGTTGGAGCTGCCCCTCCCCACCAGTCTGGATGATCCAGCTCTTTTTTTTTTTTTTAAATTTCTTTTTTTTTCTTTTTTTTTTTCTTCTTTTTTCTTTTTTTTCTCTTTTCTTTTTTTCTTTTTTCTTTTTTCTTTTTTCTTTTGTTTTTTTGGTTTTTTCTTTTTGTTATTTTTTTCTGTTTTCTTTTTTCTTTTTTCCCCTTTTTTCTTCTTTTTTCTTTTTTTTCTGTTTTCTTTTTTCTTTTTCCCCTTTTTTCTTCTTTTTTCTTTTTTCTTTTTTTTCCCCATTTTTCTTCTTTTCTTTTTTCTTTTCTTCTTTTTTCTTTTTTTCGTTATTTTTCTTTTTTCTTTTTTCCCCTTTTTTCTTTTTTTCTTTTTTCTTTTTTTCCCCTTTTTTCTTTTTTTTTTCCTTTTTTCCTTTTTCTTTTTCCCCTTGTTTTCTTTTATTATTATTATCATCCCCATTTCTGCCAATGCCGGAGCTTTCGTTTCATCTGCCTCCATCTCCTGCCATTTTTCAGCTCCTTTTGCTGCGGACTCTCGGTGGGGCTGGAGGCGGGGAGGGGATCTCGCTCCAGCACGGCTCCTGAATTTGGTTTAAAATGCAAATCTTTCCTTTATTCCCTTTTTTTTTTTTTTTTTCTTTTTTAATGGATTTCATCTGAAGGCGGCGGAGCCGCTGGAGCCTGGGGAGCGGGAGGGGAAGGGGCTGGGCGGGATGGGGAGCGGGGGGAGCGCATTCCTCGCAGATTTCCTGATGGAAATCGCCTCCCCCCGGATGCGTTTGAAGTCAGGTGACGCAGGACGCAGCCCTGGGAGCCGCAATGTGATTTTTATACGATTTTAAAATTATTTTTATATGATTTTTAGATGATTTTTAGATGATTTTTATACGATTTTTATATTATTTTTGTATGATTTTTATATGATTTTTAGGTGATTTTTAGATGAGTTTTAGATGATTTTTAGATGATTTTTATATAATTTTTAGCCCACTTCCCCCTCCTCGGGGATGCTGTGGGCAGCTCCTGCCTCCATCTCCTGCCTCCCTCGGGATGCACTCGCCCGTCCTTCCTCCTCCTCCTCCTCCTCCTCCTCCTCCTCCTCCTCCTCCCTGTCCCCCCCCCATCCTCGCTCTGCTCCTTTGTCTGGGTTTGGAGGCAGCGTTGGCAGCTCCTGGTTGATGGCAACTCCATCCCCATGACTGTGCTGGGGGTGTTGGGGACCCTGGAGCTGTCACCCCAAAGGGGGACATTGGGATGGCGTCTCCTCATCCATGGGGTGCCCAGTGCAGGGATCCAGTGGCTCCCAATCCATGGGTGTCCCATGGGTGTCCCTTGGGTGTCCCTTGCCATGGGGAGTGTCCAGGTGGGCAAAAATGGGAGAATGTGTGGAACAAGACCAGTGGGAAAGAGCCAGGGATGTGCAGGTGGGATTTGGGATGAGCAGAGGGTGCTGGGGATCCCATCCTGTGTGTCCCTCTGGGTGTGACAGGGGGGTGACAGCCCTGCCTGTCCCTCTGGGGTGTGACAAGGGGGCTGGAGCCTTCTGGGGACCCTGGAGTTGTCATCTCTTGCTTGACCCCAAAGGGGGACACTGGGATGGTGTCTCCTCATCCATGGGGTGCCCAGTGCAGGGATCCAGTGGCTCCCAATCCATGGGTGTCCCTTGTCATGGGGAGTGTCCAGGTGGGCAAAAATGGGACAATGTGTGGAACAAGACCAGTGGGAAAGAGCCAGGGATGTGCAGGTGGGATTTGGGATGAGCAGAGGGTGCTGGGCCCATCCTGTGTGTCCCTCTGGGGTGTGACAGCCCTGCCTGTACCCCAGGATGGGTCTGGGGCCGCTTCCAGCTGCTTCCCATCATCATCATCCTTTGGTCAGGGCTGGGAACAGGGGTGGAAATCAGGGATGGAGAACCAGAGAAGCCCTGAAATGCTGGGGGCTGAGCTGATGGTGGGGGTTTGGTTCTGCTTGGATTTCTCGTTGTCTCTTTGGGGGTTCCTTCCAAAAAGGAGGAGAATCAGAGTGAGCCCTGTGCAGGGCCCATCTGAGCACCCACACCCCACTCAGAGCCTGTCCCAGAGCTGCCATCCCAACACCTCTGGCACAGCAGAGCCAGGTTTTCTTTCTCCAAATCATTTTTTTTTTGTTGTTGTTTGTTTGAGGAAGGTGAATGCCTCGTGATTCCATAGTCCGATTGAAGGGGGGGAAAAGGGGGGGGAAAAAAAAACGTATTTTAGAGTCAATATTTACTCAGCAATGGGCTCTGTCCCCATCCCCCAGCTCCACCACATACCTGTGGGAATGGCCGGGAGCCCTGAGGTCCTGGAAGCTCCAGAGCAGGGATCTGGTTTGAATCTTCCCCTTTCGGAGGGGGGCCGGATGGAAGAATGGCAAAAATGCATTTGAACTGTTTTGGGATGGTGTGCTTAAATGCAAAACAAACAGCTGAGCCTTCCTTTTCCCTTTCCCCCCTGGAAAAAATGTGCCTCAGACCTGAGGGTTTGGTATTTTAAATGTCTCTATTACTTAGCTCGGCTTTTGGGAGGCGGAAAATTTGCTGGGTTTGGGGTTTGAGGATCAGCCTGGAGCTCCAGCAGCCCAGGGAGGAGGGAGCAGGATGGGCTCCAGGCTTTGGCCTTCCCAACCCCTGTCCTGAGGCTGCAGAGAAACTCCAGGACACTGGAAATTCTAAAAACACAAAAAACAGAACAAATCCTGGGTTGTTTTTTTTTTTTACTGTAGTTTGGGGAACAAAGGATGAATGATGTGGAGGAGAGAAACGAAGCCTCAAGTGGCTGATGTGGTTTTGGTGGATTCTGTGGTTGAGTTTGTGTCTTGGGTGACTCCGAGGCTCCGTGTCACAAATTCCAAGCTGGGAAGGTCCCAAGGGGAAGAGTGTCCATGAATTCCAGCCTTGATCCACAGGCAGTGAGGAAGAGGAGGAACATTGGGATGAAAACCTGGTGTTCATCTTCCTGATGGAGCGGGCTCTGCCAAAGAAAAGCCAAAATTGCCCCAAACACAACAACCTGCCAAAGAAATGCCAAAATTGCCCCAAACACAACAACCTGCCAAAGAAAAGCCAAAATTGCCCCAAACACCACAAGCTGCCAAAGAAAAGCCAAAATTGCCCCAAACACAACAACCTGCCAAAGAAAAGCCAAAATTGCCCCAAAACCAACAACCTACCAAAGAAAAGCCAAAATTGCCCCAAACACAACAATCTGCCAAAGAAAAGCTAAAATTGCCCCAAGCACCACAACCTGCCAAAGAAATGCCAAAATTGCCCCAAGCACCACAACCTGCCAAAGAAAAGCCAAAATTGCCCCAAACACGACCTGCCAAAGAAAAGCCAAAATTGCCCCAAAACCAACAACCTGCCAAAGAAAAGCCAAAATTGCCCCAAACACAACAACCTGCCAAAGAAAAGCCAAAATTGCCCCAAGCACCACAAACTGCCAAAGAAATGCCAAAATTGCCCCAAACACAACAACCTGCCAAAGAAATGCCAAAATTGCCCCAAACACAACAACCTTCCAAAGAAAAGCCAAAATTGCCCCAAACACCACAACCTGCCAAAGAAATGCCAAAATTGCCCCAAACACGACCTGCCAAAGAAAAGCCAAAATTGCCCCAAACTCCAAAACCTGCCAAAGAAAAGCCAAAATTGCCCCAAACACAACAACCTGCCAAAGAAAAGCCAAAATTGCCCCAAGCACCACAAACTGCCAAAGAAATGCCAAAATTGCCCCAAACACCACAACCTGCCAAAGAAAAGCCAAAATTGCCCCAAACACCACAACCTGCCAAAGAAAAGCCAAAATTGCCCCAAACACCACAACCTGCCAAAGAAAAGCCAAAATTGCCCCAAACACAACAACCTGCCAAAGAAAAGCCAAAATTGCCCCAAACACAACAAGCTGCCAAAGAAAAGCCAAAATTGCCCCAAACACCACAAGCTGCCAAAGAAAAGCCAAAATTGCCCCAAACACCACAACCTGCCAAAGCAAAACCAAAATTGCCCCAAACACAACAACCTGCCAAAGAAATGCCAAAATTGCCCCAAACACCACAACCTGCCAAAGAAATGCCAAAATTGCCCCAAAACCAACAACCTGCCAAAGAAAAGCCGAAATTGCCCCAAACACCACCACCTGCCCTATTTTGGGGTTGCTCCATCCCGAGGTGGGCATGGAGACCTGGAGGAGCACGGGGTGGGAATATTTCCCTCTGGAGTGGGTTTGCTCCCTCCCTTTTGTGCTCCCTGCTCCCTCAGAACATCTGGTTTGTGAATCTCAGCCCGTATTTATGGCCAGCACCATTTCCTGGCCGGGCGCCTCCTCCCAGGGAGAGGAGGAGGAGGAGGAGCTGGGCTGAGGAGGAAGCAGGGCAGGAATTCCTTCAGATTTTGGTGCTTTGCTTCCAGTCTGGTTGGGTTTTTATGTCATCCTTATGCATGGTCTGAAGGTCGTGTGGCCTTTGCTGCAGGATCTGCTTTCCCCACCTCTCCCACCAGCCCGTTTCTTATTTTAGACCAAGAAAAATCAGATTGTTTTTGCTGGTTGTGTTTGCCAAGCCCTTTCCCAACCCACCACGAATTCCATGGGTGTCCATGGAATTCTGGTCCCAGGCTCTTGGTCCCCTTCCTACCTGGGGAGATGCTGCTGGGGTGTTTGTTTGCACCCTGTCCTGGAGAGAAATTCCCTTTCTTGCACCCAAATGGATTTTTTTTTTTTTGGACCTTTTATTTGGACCATTTTGTTTTTGGACCTTTTTTGTGTTCAGGCCTTTCTGTTTTTCTGGCCTTTTGGGGGGGCCCTTTTTTTGTAGGGTTTGTTTTTGGCCTTTTTATATCCCATTTTTGGGAGACCCCTTTTTTGGACACCTCTTTTATTTTGTGCCTTTTTGGGAGCCCTTTCCTTATGTGCCTTTTTTGTGACCCTTTTATTTCTCCACTTTTCCTATCCTTTTTTATTTTTTTTTTTTTTACTTATTCATTTTAGTAACATTTCTTCTGCTTTTGGACCCTCCTTTGGGTGTGTTTATTTTCCCATCATCTTTTGTCCCTTTTTTTTGGGGTAGGGCCTTTTTTTGGGCACCTCTTTTATTTTGTGCCTCTTTGGGGGCCCTTTTCTTACATGCCTATTTTGAGACCCTTTTATTTCTCTGCTTTTCCTATCCCTTTTTATTTTTTTGGCCACATTTTAATGCCATTTTTTCTCCTTTGGGTGCATTTATTTCCCCACCACCCCCCTCATCTTTTGGCCCTTTTTTTGGGGGGGGTAAGACCTTTTTTGAAACCCTTTTATTTCTCCGCTTTTCCTATCCCTTTTTATTTTTTTGGCCACATTTTAATGCCATTTTTTCTCCTTTGGGTGCATTTATTTCCCCACCACCCCCCTCATCTTTTGGCCCTTTTTTTGGGGGGCGTAAGACCTTTTTTGAAACCCTTTTATTTCTCCGCTTTTCCTATCCCTTTTTATTTTTTTTGGCCACATTTTAATACCATTTTTTCTCCTTTGGGTGCATTTATTTCCTCACCACCCCCCTCATTTTTTGGCCCTTTTTTTGGGGGGGGGTAAGACTTTTTTGAAACCCTTTTATTTCTCCGCTTTTCCTATCCCTTTTTATTTTTTTTGGCCACATTTTAACGCTATTTTTTCCTCCTTTCAGACCCACCTTTGGGTGCATTTATTTCCCCACCTCTCCCCTTCATCTCTCACCTATTTTGACGAACCTCTGCCGTGTTTTTAGCTCAGTTTTGTCCCTTTTGAGCCCCCTTTTGAGCCGGGGTCTCTCTCCTCTGGCTGCCAAGGCAGGGACGTGTCCCTGCAGCTGCCCCAGCCCCGCTCTGAGCCGCCCATTGTGTGTGATGAAGGCTCCTTTATTCCCCATCCCCGCTGCTGAAGGGAATTTTGGCTCTGTGAGAGGGATGCATGAACACAGACACCTTCTCTGATTGTCCACCTGGCACTGAGGGTGTTGTACCCGCTGGGAACGCGCCGTGCCAGGACAGGGAATGAGCAGGGAATGCTGAGGAGCCTCGGGAGCGATCGCCTCCCATCCTTTCCTTGCCCTGAGCCGCAGTTCCTGTGGCTCTTCCCGTGCTTGGGAATGGTGGAAGGGATGGGTTTGGGTGGGTTTGGGTGCCCTGTGGTGGTGAGGAGCTCTCTGGGGTCGTCCTGCATGGATCAGCTCCTGTCTGGTGTCCTCAGGATGGCCTTTTGCTCCAGAATGGTGTGGCCAGCAAGACCAGGAGGTCACTGTGGCCCTGAACTCAGCACTGGTGAGGTCACACCTGAGCCATGGTGGCCGTGCCAGAGCCGTGGTGCCTCTGGCCTTTCCTGTGGGTGGGAATGATGGAGGGGATGATTTTGGGTGGGAATGGTGGAAGGATGGGTTTGGGTGGGTTTGGGTCCCCTGTGGTGGTGAGGAGCTCTCTGGGGTTGTCCTGCATGGATGGAAGCTGGGCAGGTGAGCTCAGGATGGTGTCAGTGCTGGGTCCTGGAGCTGGGAATGCTCAGCATGGAGATGTTGGCTCCTTCCAGCATCCCTGCTCCAGGAATGGTGTGGCCAGCAAGACCAGGAGGTCACTGTGGCCCTGAACTCAGCACTGGTGAGGTCACACCAGAGCCGTGGTGCCTCTGGTTCTTCCCGTGCTTGGGAATGGTGGAAGGGACGGGTTTGGGTGGGTTTGGGTGCCCTGTGGTGGTGAGGAGCTCTCTGGGGTCATCCTGCATGGATCAGCTCCTGTCTGGAAGGGCAGGGAGGATCCCGTGCTTGGGAATGGTGGAGCATTCCCGTGCTTGGGAATGGTGGAGGGGATGATTTTGGGTGGGGATGCCTCTGGTTCTTCCTGTGCTTGGGAATGGTAGAAGGGATGGGTTTGGGTGGGTTTGGGTGCCCCTGTGGTGGTGAGGAGCTCTCTGGGGTCACCCTGTATGGATCAGCTCCTGTCTGGAAGGGCAGGTGAGCTCAGGATGACCTTCAGGAATGGTGTGGCCAGCAAGACCAGGAGGTCACTGTGCCCCTGAACTCAGCACTGGTGAGGTCACACCAGAGCCGAGGTGGCCGTGCCAGAGCTGTGGTGCCTCTGGCCCTTCCTCTGGGTGGGAATGGTGGAAGGGATGGGTTTGGGTGGGTTTGGGTGCCCCTGTGGTGGTGAGGAGCTCTCTGGGGTCATCCTGCATGGATCAGCTCCTGTCTGGAAGGGCAGGGAGGATCCCGTGCTTGGGAATGGTGGAGGGGATGATTTTGGGTGGGGATGCCTCTGGTTCTTCCTGTGCTTGGGAATGGTGGAGGGGATGATTTTGGGTGGGTTTGGGTGTCCTGTGGTGGTGAGGAGCTCTCTGGGGTCACCCTGCATGGATGGAAGGGCAGGTGAGCTCAGGATGGTGTCAGTGCTTGGAAGGAATCCCACGTGTTCCTGCTCTGGTCCTGGAGCTGGGAATGCTTGTTATCTTATATATTACAACAGTTCTATTATCATTATGTGTTATCTTATATATCAAGAGTTCTTTTATCATTATGGTGCCATGGTTTAGTTGAGGTGTTGGGGCTGGGTTGGACTCGGTGACCTTAAAGTTCTCTTCCAACCCTGTGATTCTGTGAATTCTGTGAATTTTGGGAATTCCCAGGGCAGAGGGAGGTGGTGGAGTCTCCATCCCTGGGTGTGTTTAACAAAGCTTGGATGTGGCACTGGGTGCCAGGGTTTAATTGAGATGTTGGGGCTGGGTTGGACTCAATGACCTTAAAGTTCTCTTCCAACCTTGTGATTTTGTGAATTTTGGGAATTCCCAGGGCAGAGGGAGGTGGTGGAGTCTCCATCCCTGGGTGTGTTTAACAAAGCCTGGATGTGGCACTGGGTGCCAGGGTTGAGGTGTTTGGGCTGGGTTGGACTCGATGATCTTTAAGGTCTCTTCCAACCCAGTGATTCTGTGATTGCTGTCTCCAGTACAAAACAAGCTCCTGGTTTCCCATCCCACAAACAGCTGAGTGCGTATGGATTCCCAGGGATTTGCCCTCCTATAGCTCTGCCTGCTCCTTTGGGAAGTGAAACCTGTGGGTTGGAGTGGCTGCCACAGCCACAGGTCACCCTGTGGCTGCTGCAGACCTGGGAGGATGAGGAGGAGCAGGAAATCCAGGAGAGTCTCAGCTCTTTGCTGTGGTTTTCTTAATGAATCCTGCCTTGGATGTGCCTGTGGCTGGGAGATGGAGGCACAGATGAGCTCTGTGTGAAGAGGAGGTGGCAGGGCTGGATTTGGAGCAGAGGATCCTGTCCCTGAGCCTGGTGAGAGGATGGGGAAAGGGGAAGGCCAAGTTTTCTTAATGAATCCTGCCTTGGATGTGGCTGTGGCTGGGAGATGGAGGCTCTGTGGTGAGGAGATGAGCTCTGTGTGAAGAGGGGGTGGAAGGGCAGGGGATCCTGTCCCTGAGCTTGGTGAGAGGAAGGGGAAAGGGGAAGGCCAAGTTTTCTTAATGAATCCTGCCTTGGATGTGGCTGTGGCTGGGAGATGGAGGCTCTGTGGTGAGGAGATGAGCTCTGTGTGAAGAGGGGGTGGAAGGGCAGAGGATCCTGTCCCTGAGCCTGGTGAGAGGAAGGGGAAAGGGGAAGGCCAAGTTTTCTTAATGAATCCTGCCTTGGATGTGGCTGTGGCCCTGTGGCTGGGAGATGGAGGCACAGATGAGCTCTGTGTGAAGAGGAGGTGGAAGGGCAGAGGATCCTGTCCCTGAGCCTGGTGAGAGGAAGGGGAAAGGGGAAGGCCAAGGTTTCGTAATGAATCCTGCCTTGGATGTGCCTGTGGCTGGGAGATGGAGGCACAGATGAGCTCTGTGTGAAGAGGGGGTGGAAGGGCAGAGGATCCTGTCCCTGAGCCTGGTGAGAGGATGGGGAAAGGGGAAGGCCAAGTTTTCTTAATGAATCCTGCCTTGGATGTGTCTGTGGCTGGGAGATGGAGGCACAGATGAGCTCTGTGTGAAGAGGGGGTGGAAGGGCAGAGGATCCTGTCCCTGAGCTTGGTGGGAGGATGGGGAAAGGTGGACAGGCTTGGGCTGTGCCTAGGGAAGGTGGAGGGCACGGCCAGGGATGCTCCATCCATTTTGATCCCTCCTGTCTCCATCTTGGCGGCGCCGAGCAGCAGCTCCCACGCCGCCGGTGAGCAGGGGAGGAAGGGAGGGAGGCAGGAGAAGCAGGTTGGCAGGAGGAGCCACACTCCCAAACGGCATCAGGAAAAGCCCCGGGGGTTGTGACAGGGTGGGAAGTGTCCTCCCACCCTTCAGGGATGGGATGGGGATCAGGGACAGCATCATCCTCATCCTCTCCCCTGTCAGGCTCCTGTGCTGTGCAGCAGCCCCGTGGCAGGAGGAGGATGCAGGCACAGATCCCCCCCCTGCCTTTCCCGGGCTGAGCAGGAAGTGAAGTGGATCCTGGGAGAGGGGAATTTGGCAGGAGAGCAGGGATGCCACGAGATGAATGTTTTGGGAATTGCGTATGTGGCTGCCTTTGCTTGAGCAAGGGCTCGCAGTTGCGTTGGGTTTGAAAGAGTTCTGGCCACCCCCGGGGCTGGGGCTGGACAGTGACCCCCCCATTTCAGTGACCCCCATGGCTGTGACCCCCCCATTTCAGTGACCCCCCCCCCCCCCCATGGCTGTGTCCCCCCCATGGCTGTGACCCCCCCATTTCAGTGACCCCCATGGCTGTGACCCCCACATGGCTGTGACCCCCCCATTTCAGTGACCCCCCCCCCCGCATGGCTGTGACCCCCCCATTTCAGTGACCCCCATGGCAGTGGCCCCCCCATGGCAGTGACCCCCCCCTATGGCTGTGACCCCCCCCTATGGCTGTGACCCCCCTATGGTTGTGTCCCTCCCATGGCTGTGACCCCCCCATTTCAGTGACCCCCATGGCTGTGACCCCCACATGGCTGTGACCCCCCCATTTCAGTGGCCCCCATTGCAGCCCATGTTTGGGGGGAGTGTAGTGACCCCCCCCTTTCAGTGACCCCCATTTCAGTGACCCCCATTTCAGTGTCCCCCATTTCAGTGACCCCCTGTTGCAGCCCATGTTTGGGGGGTGCAATGACCCCCCCCCCATTTCAGTGTCCCCCATTTCAGTACCCCCCCCATTGCAGCCTCTCCTTTTGTGAGGGTGCAATGTCCCCCTCATTTCAGTGACCCCATGGCTGTGACCCCTCCCAATGGCTGTGACCCCCCCATGGCAGTGGTCCCCATTGCAGCCCATATTTGGGGGGAGTGCAGTGACCCCCATTTCAGTGACCCTGCCATGGCTGTGACCCCCCCATTTCAGTGATCCCCATTGCAGCCCATGTTTGGGGGGTGCAATGTCCCCTTCCATTTCAGTAACCCCCCCAAGGCATGGACAGGAGGCTCTTCCCAGCCTTTCTCCCTCCCCAAACTCTGGATTTTGGCTTTTCCTGCTGATTTTCCTCTGTCTCTTTTCCCTGTCCCATGAGGGATGTGGGGTCAGCCTTCCCTGGGGTGCTGGGCATGGGATGGATGGATCCCCATCCCACTGTTGTCCTCATCGTTTAAAAAAGCATTACTTTTTAATTTGTTCTCATTTGGCTTTTCTTGTTTTTTTGCCCTGTTTTTCTCCTGCCTAGCATGGAAAACGAAGCGCCTCTGGCTCCCAGGAGCTAATTCATCCAAGTTAAATGATCTTTAAAATCTGCGAGCGCATCACAGTGCTCGACTCCTGTTTTCTCCCGGTGTAATTAATGCTCCAGCTTAAATTTCCTCCTTTCCTTAGGGGCAAGCTTGATGGATCCGGTGCCGGGCTCAAACTTCTGCCAAGCCATAGGAAAGAAATCATCCCCTCAAAAAAACAACCCCAAACCAATCTTGGCCTTTAATTGAAATTTGATTTTTCTTTTGAAACAAACTTGTCCTTGGGAAGAAACTGATGTTGTTTATTATCCTTATTTCTTTTTTTTTTTTTCATCCAGCACCGAAGACTTGTAGCCCCAAACAGTTTGCATGCAAAGATCAGATCACGTGCATATCTAAGGGCTGGCGCTGTGACGGGGAGAAGGATTGTCCGGATGGCTCGGATGAATCTCCCGAGATATGTATGTATGCCTTCCTCTTCCTCTTCCTCTTCCTCTTCCTCTTCCTCTTCCTCTTCCTCTTCCTCTTCCTCTTCCTCTTCCTCTGGGTTTGTTCCATCTCTCCACGGGTGTTACAGGACCCCAGGCAGACGCTGCACAATGTTCTACCTCAGCTTACCTTGCAGCGCCTCAGGGTGGGAGTGTCCGTTCCGTCCATCTGTCCGTCCATCCATTCACTCATCCATCCATCCGTCCATCCATCCGTCCGTCATCCATCCGTCCATCATCCTTCCATCATCCTTCCATGCCTCCATCCATCCCTCCATCCACCATCCATCCACCCACCCATCATCCATCCATCCATCATCCATCCATCCATCCATCATCCATCATCTACCATCCATCCATCCATCCATCCATCCATCCATCCATCCATCCATCCATCATCCACCCATCCATCATCCATCATCCATCCATCATCCATCATCTACCATCCATCCATCCATCCATCCATCCATCCATCCATCCATCCATCCATCCATCATCCACCCATCCATCCATCCATCATCCATCCATCCATCCATCCATCCATCCATCCATCCATCCATCCATCCATTATCCATCATCCACCCATCCATCATCCCTCCATCCATCCATCCATCCATCATCCACCCATCCATCATCCATCATCCATCCACCCATCCATCATCCATCCATCATCCATCATCTACCATCCATCCATCATCCATCCATCCATCCATCCATCCATCCATCCATCCATCCATCCATCCCTCCATCCATTCCTCCATCCATCCCTTCATCCATCATCCATCATCCATCCATCCATTCATCCATCCATCCATCCATCCATCCATCCACCCATCCATCATCCATCCCTCCATCCATCATCCATCATCCATCCATCCATCATCCATCATCCATCCATCCATCCATCCATCCATCCATCCATCCATCCATCCATCATCCATCCATCCATCCCTCCATCCATCCCTCCATCCACCATCCATCCACCCACCCATCATCCATCCATCCATCCATCATCCACCCATCATCCACCCATCATCCATCCCTCCATCCGTCCATCTGTCCGTCCATGGCTCCATCCCAGCCTCCTGGGAACGGGGGGTCGCTCATTATTTTTGTTTCCATCAAAATGGATGTGCACGAGGAAGGAAGAATCAGCAGCAGCGTCATCCTCATCCTCAGCACCTCAGCATTCCTGGGCATGAGGGAAGGAGATCTCTGGGAGTCCCACAGGGAGCAGCTGCCCAGGGGACATCGCTGTCCCAGATGGGTTTTGGGATTGAGATACTGGATTGGGCACAGCTCTGGAGGTGCTCCCTCAGATGGGCTGGTGGAGTCTCTGTGGGAGGAAACAGAGCTGGGATGGGGGAGCTGAGGTGTGGGGTGGGATTTGCAGAGGGGTCACAGCTGTGGTGACACCAGGGATGGTGGCTGTGCCAGTCCTGCTGTGTTGGAAGCTCTGCTCTGGCCAGGCTGGAGCAAAGAACCACCTGTCCCCATGTCCCACGTGGACACAGGACAGCCACCACAGGGCCCAGCAGAATCTCCTTGTCCCCCATCCCAGATCCCCCCTTCACGCTGTGCTTGGCAGAACCATCTCCTCCAGAGCAGTTCCCGGTTCTGCTCCGGGTTTGTTTATTCCTCAAGGCAAAAATGATGCAACGGCCCCTCCGTGGGAGGGATGGGGGGCTGGGATGGGCTGCCTGCCTCCAGTCAATCAGCAGCCCTGGAAAATTACAGCAGGAGGACTCAGAGGCTGGAAGAAATCCGTCCTGATTGGCGTGTTCTGCTCGCTGCGTGCATCTGCGCTCCATCCGTGGGGCCAGGTGACCGCAGCACAGACCCCTTGGATGCTCTTCCCTCTCCATCTTCCTCCTCTCTTCCCTGGGGCTGGGGCCAGGAGCAGCCTCTGGTGCTGTGGATGAGCCCTCTGTGAGGAGGTCATGGATGTTGGAAGACTCTTGAGTTTGGTTCAAGCTCTCTGAGGGCTCATCCCTGGAGGACACGGGACCTCTGCTGCCCCTGTGCCCCTCCTGGCACTTCCAGGACAGGGAATTGGGAGCATCTGTGAGACACAGACCAAAGCCTGGCATCTCCTCTCTCCTCACCACCATGTGTGGGACTGGGTCTGTGTGTTTTATCACCCCAGACTTTGGAATCTCTCCGTTCTTCAGGAGCAGTTCCCTCCCCAGATGATCTCTGGAGGGGCTGCCCCTTCCTCAGTGGCTCTGCCCACCTCCCCCAGTTCCCACTTCTAGACCCTGTGAGGGAGTCAGGGCAATGCTGTGCCCCCCCAGGACAGGGAGATTGGGGTGCCAGGGCACATCTGTGTGCCCAGGGGATGAGTGGAGCCTCCCTGCTCCTGCCCAGGCTCATTTCCAACCTGTCAGCCTCCGTTATCTCCAGGATTGCCAGGCCGGCTTTTCTCACTCCACCCTGGCACCGGGGCTTCCAGCAGCCTCTCATCTCCCTTATCTCCCTGGCAAGAGAGAAAATGACTTTTATTACTCTCATTTTTTACTTTTATTACTCATTTAATCTGTGTTTGAGCCGGGCTGTGAGTGCTGCTCCTGCTCAGGCTCCGGAGCCCGGCGGTGTTTGCGTTCTCCTGCTGGAGCTCTTGAAATTCTGTCAGGCACGTGCCAGCTTTTCCTCCCTGGGGAATCCTTTGAAGTATTCCCTGGCTTTGCTCAGGTCCTTTCCTTTGAAGTATTCCCTGGCTTTGCTCAGGTCCCTTTCCTGCTCGTTTTGTGTGAGTGGCTCACACACGGCTCTTGCGCTGTCAGTTTTTTGCTCCACGGAGCTTTCCTGAGAGGAAAACACTTGGACAGGAGCCTCCATCCTGTTGGAGATCAAAGATGAGGGGCTCTGAGGAAGCAATTGTTGGTCCATCCATTAATCTGAGGGTTCAGGAGGTCTTGAATCCCTCATCTTGCCCTGCTGGATCTGCTCTTGGCATGGTCCTGATGAGCTCTGAAGTGACCCAGAGGCACCACCAGGACCCATCCTGATGGCACCAAGTGTGACCATCCCACCCTTGCTCCTCCAGCCTCTTCCCTCTTTGTGTTCCCCCCTCCATCTGCATCACCCTGGGCTGTTGCCAAATCAGCTGCAGGAGGAAGAATTGCTTTTTTTCTATCCTTTTTTTTTTTTTTATTTTCCTGAGTGGTTTTTTGAGGTTAAACATTCCTATCTAATTCAGCTCCTTGGGGTGTACCACAAGCTTGTCACATGTAATAAATTGGCTCATTTATTAGCGCCAACACGGTCAAAAGCAAACAAAGTGGCTTGTGGATTAATCCTGCCCCTGTTTGGGATAAGTGGTTTGATCCAGGCTCTTTGCAGGGAATAATGGACACGGCAGAGCAGTTCTGACTGATGAATTGGGCTCTTCACTCCAGCCCCTCCATTCTTCTGGTCCATATATCGACGTCACTTAATTAACCCATAATTTGCAATTACTGCCGGCCCAACCCCTCTGCAAAAAAAAAAAAAAAAATCTGTGCAGTGGCACCTGGTAAGAAATTCTCCCAGGAATCAACTGCTGGGTGCTCTGGGACTGGGAAACAGGGGAAGCTCAGTTCCCTGCTGGCTGTGACAGAGCCTGAGCATCCTGGAGGATCCCCTCACCCCAGTGTCAGGCCAGTTTGCTCACACGGGGATGTGTTTGAGATTCAGGGCATCTAGAACCTGTTAAATTCCCATTTTCCAGGCACTCCTTGAGCTGGAATTGGTGTCACTGCCCAGGGTGGGCAGAGGGAAGTTTTGGCTGGGATGGATTGAGGGGAGAAAGTGTCACAAACTCTGGGCTTTGTGGTTCCCTTCCCACAAAGGGGCTTTCATCCCCTCCTTTAGCCCAGGGATCATGGTGGGATCACACCCAGTGTCCCTCAGAGGTGTGGGATGAGGATGTACCCTGGAGGATCACCCCAGTGCCAGCCCAGTTTGCTCACTGGGAGCACACTGGGATGTGTTTGAGACTCGGGGCATTTAGAACCTGTTAAATTCCCATTTTCCAGGCACCCCTTGAGCTGGAATTGGTGTCACTTCCCAGGATGGACAGAGGGAAGTTTTGGCTGGGATGGATTGAGGGTTCTGCTCAGTTTGAGGGGAGAAAGTGTCACAAACCCTGGGCTTTCCCACAGCCCCCTGTGCTTCCAAGGGCTTTTATCCCCTCCTTTAGCCCAGGGATCACACCCTGTGTCCCTCAGAGATGTGATACGAGGATGTACCAGCACACAGAGCTCTGTGTGTGGTGTCACACTCCTCTCCAAGGAGAGCTGGAGCTTATTTAGGGCAAACTCTGCTGTTGGAGCTCCTGGTGAAGGTGACTGGGCTAAAATGGGACCGTGCCTGGACACGGTGTGTGTGTGCTGTGCTCCTCTCACTGCTCGTGGGGGCCCGGGGGATCCACAGAGCTATTTCTGCCAGCCCTGCTGAGGGGAGGGAGAGGCACAAACAGCCCCTGGAAAATGGGATTTCGGTGTTTTGGCTGGGCAGGGATGTGTTGGTAGCTCTGGTGTTCAGCCCTGAAATGTGGATTTGGGGCAGGGAGAGGAGGGGACCCCATGGAGGGGGTGAGGATGTGCAGGGGCTGTGCCAGGGCTCGTTGTCACCCCTGCAGCCACCTCCAGCTTGGGGTGAAGCATTGCAGGAGCTTTTCCTGGGCTTTCAGGCCATTCGTGGATTTGTGCTGTGTTTGTTGTTTGTCTCCATGCCTCGCTTCTTTTCAGAGGAGCTTAAAAACAAAACCTGCCCTTCTTTATAATTTTTCCAGTTAATAATGGAGATTAAATCTCCTTGTGCTGGGCTCAGAGGGGGCCCCCCCCCAACACATGCCACAGCCTTGGGGACAAGGAGGGAGTTGGCACCCAGAGAGTCACAATCCACGTGCTGACCCTTGTGCCCTTCGGTGTCCTGCAGGTCCCCAGAGCAAAGTGTCCCGGTGCCAACCCAACGAGCACAACTGCCTGGGCACAGAGCTCTGCATCCACATGAGCAAACTCTGCAATGGCCTCCACGACTGCTTCGACGGCTCCGACGAGGGCCCGCACTGCAGGGGTAGGTTTGGGGTCCCAGGAAAGGGGGGGGATCCTCATTGGGGTACCCCCCAACAGGGGAGGAGTTCCTGTTTTGGGATGAGGTTCCTGTTTTCTCCTCTTTAGTGTGGGCCCCACCACACTCAGCTGTCATGGTTTGATGCTGGTGCAATACCAGTGCAGCCATAAAAATGTATTTTTTCTCAAATGAGTGCTGTGAGATGTGGCCAGAAAGAGAGGTTTGGGGGTCCCAGGAAAGGGGGGGCTGTCCCCTGGGGTAGTCCCCAACAGGTGGGAGTTCCTGTTTTGGGATGAGGTTCCTGTTTTCTCCTCTTTAGTATGAGCCCCACCACAATCAGCTCAGCACAGTCTGTCATGGTTTGATGCTGGTGCAATACCAGTGCACCCATGAAAATCTGTTTTTCTCAAATGAGTCCTGTGAGATAACCCTAAACCTAACCTTAACCCTAACTCTAAATGGAACCCTAATCCTAACCCAACCAGAAACAGAGGTTTGGGGTCCCAGGAAAGGGGGGGGATCCTCAGTGGGGTACCCCCCAACAGGGGAGGAGTTCCTGTTTTGGGATGAGGTTCCTGTTTTCTCCTCTTTAGTGTGGGCCCCACCACACTCAGCTGTCATGGTTTGATGCTGGCTCAATACCAATGCACCCTTTTCTCAAATGAGTCCTGTGAGATAACCCTAAACCTAAGCTTAACCTAATCCTAACCCAACCAGAAACAGAGGTTTGGGGGTCCCAGGAAAGGGGGGCTGCCCCCTGGGGTAGTCCCCAACAGGGGAGGAGTTCCTGTTTTGGGATGAGGTTCCTGTTTTCTCCTCTTAAATGTGAGCCCCACCACACTCAGCTTTCATGGTTTGATGCTGGCTCAATACCAACACACCCATAAAAATATATTTTTTCTCAAATGAGTGCTGTGAGATAACCCTAAACCTAAGCTTAACCTAACCCTAACCCAACCAGAAACAGAGGTTTGGGGGTCCCAGGAAAAGGGGTGCTGCCCCCTGGGGTAGTCCCCAACAGGGGAGGAGTTCCTGTTTTGGGATGAGGTTCCTGTTTTCTCCTCCTTAGTGTGAGCCCCACCACACTCAGCTGCCATGGTTTGATGCTGGCTCAATACCAGTGCAGCCATAAAAATACATTTTTCTCAAATGAGTCCTGTGAGATAACCCTAAACCTAAGCTTAACCCTAATCCTAACCCCAACCCTAACCCAACCAGAAACAGAGGTTTGGGGGTCCCAGGAAAGGGGGTGCTGCCCCAATGGGTAGGAGTGGTGAGGTTCCTGTTTTTTCCTGTTGAATATCAACCCTACCACACTCAGCTCAGCACAGTCTCTCATGCTTTGATGCACCCATAAAATACATATTTTTCTCAAATGAATGCTGTGAGAAACAGAGGTTTGGGGGTCCCAGGAAAGGGGGTGCTGCCCCAATGAGGGAGGATTGATGAGGTTCCTGTTTTCTCCTCTTAAATGTGAGCCCCACCACACTCAGCTTTCATGGTTTGATGCTGGCTCAATACCAGTGCAGCCATAAAAATATATTTTTTCTCAAATGAGTGAGATGTGACCCTAAATCTAACCCTAACCCCAACCCTAACCCAACCAGAAACAGAGGTTTGGGGGTCCCAGGAAAGGGGGTGCTGCCCCAATGAGGGAGGATTGATGAGGTTCCTGTTTTCTCCTCTTGAGTTTGAGCCCCACCACCCTCAGCCCAGCACAGCCACAGATCCAGAGATTATCCAGAGCCGCTTGGAAGTGAAATGCCCATCATTCCTGAGCCTGCAGCCATGAAATAGCTGCATTGTCTCCTGGGCTTAAAAGCTCCAGCCCTGGGGTTCTGGTCCAGATAAGAGATACCACTGTGGGTTTTTTTTTTTCCCCTAATTTCCAGGAGCTTTGTCCCCTGCTCCTGGCCTGTCCCCGTGGCTAATCCTGCTGGAAAACTCCCTAAACCAGCGTGCTGCTGTGCAGATTAATGGCTCAGAAATGTGTGTCCTGGGCTGACCTTGTGTTCCAGAGCCTCTGTGCTCCCCAACCCTTCCCTGCCTGGCCTGGGGGGGCTCCTGTCCTGCTCCACCAAGACCCCTGACCCCAAAGGGCTTCTCCCTGCTGGGACCCAGCTCCTTTCCACTGCCTGCATCTCGTGGGAGCAGCTCCTGCAGCTGTGCTTGAGATGAGAATTAATATTTCAGTGAGAGCTCTCGTTACTTAAGTGGGATCTGATTTTTCTGAGCCACGTGAGCCGTGCTGGGGCAGCTGCTCAGGGCTTTGGGCACCTGGTGCTCGCAGGTTGGGGCACGCTGGGGCTGCCAGCCCTCGGTGGGGCTTGAGCTGGGTGCTGAGTCCCCCCCTGCCCGCGGCAGGTGCCACCCCAGGGAGGCATTTCCTGCATTTCCTGCATTTCCTGGCAGCTGCTTGCGAGTCCCAGCCTGCCACTGCCCCAGGTGTGGGCAGGTGAGCTGTCAGCCCGAGCTGTCACCCCAAAACATGACCCCAAAACATGACCCCAAGCCATCACCCTGAGCTGTCACCCCAAAACATGACCCCAAGCCATCACCCTGAGCTGTCACCCCAAAACATGACCCCAACCCATCACCCTGAGCTGTCACCCCAAAACATGACCCCAAGCCATCACCCTGAGCTGTCACCCCAAGTGATCCCCTCGAGCTGTCACCCCAAGCCGTCACCCCAAGCTGTCACCCCAAGTGATCACCTTGAGCTGTCACCCCAAGCCATCACCCCAAGCTGTCACCTCAAGCAATCACCCCAAGCTGTCACCTTGACCTGTCACCTCAAGTGATCACCTTGAGCTGTCACCTTGAGCTGTCACCTCAAGCAATCACCCCAAGCTGTCACCCCAAGTGATCACCTTGAGCTGTCACCCCAAGCAATCACCTCAAGCTGTCACCCCGAGACATGACCCCAAGCTGTCACCCCAAGCTGTCACCCCAAGCTGTCACCCTGAGCTGTCACCAAGTGATCCCCTCAAGCTGTCACCTCAAGCTGTCACCTTGACCTGTCACCTCAGGCTGTCACCTCAAACTGTCACCCCGAGACATGACCCCAAGCTGTCACCCCAAGCTGTCACCCCGAGATGTCACCTTGACCCGTCACCAAGTGATCCCCTCAAGCTGTCACCTCAAGCTGTCACCTCAAACTGTCACCCCAAGCCATCACCCCAAGCTGTGACCCTGAGCCACGACCCCAAACTGTCACCCCAACCCCTGTTCCCGCTCCTGCTGCTGGACCATTGCTCCCCATCCTGCTCCCCCAACCCTGCTGCCCATGCAGACATCCTGGGGGTGCTGATGCCAGTGGGGCCCCTGTGCTGAACCCCCACATTGTCCCCTCTGAGCACTCCAGGGTTGCAAATGGGGGAATTTTGGGCTCTCTGGTCTATCCACAGCCCTCAGGATGTCCTGGATCTGCATCCTGTGCCACCCCTCTGCACAAGGGGTGCCAGGCCTTGGCCACCCCATGGAACTGGGACAGAATCAGCAGCCCTGGGGCTGGCAGGGGGTGCTCAGACCCCCCTCCATGGGGCAGCTGTGTGTCCCACATGTCCTCCCTCCCTCTGGGGACATGGAGAAATGTGAAATTTCCCTGCAAATCCTGATGGGGTTGGGTGATCCTAATGGGGTCTGGTGTTCCTAATGGAGTCTGGTGTTCCTGATGGGGTTGGGTGATCCTAATGGGGTTAGGTGATCCTAATGGGATTGGGTGATCCTAATGGAGTTAGGTGATTCTAATGGGGTCTGGTGTTCCTGATGGGCTCTGGTGATCCTGATGAGGTCTGGTGTTCCTGATGGGGTTGGGTGAATCCTGATGGGGTCTGGTGATCCTGATGGGGTTAGGTGATTCTAATGAGGTCTGGTGATCCTGATGGGCTCTGGTGATCCTGCTGACCCAACCCTTGGTCCTTGCTGTCCATCCTGAGTGAAATCCTCTCTCTTCCATCCCTGTAGAACAACTGGCCAACTGCTCAGCTCTGGGCTGCCAGCGCCACTGTGCCCCAATGCTGTCTGGTGGGAGAAATGTGAAATTTCCCAGCAAATCCTGATGGGGTTGGGTGTTCCCAATGGGGTTGGGTGATCCTAATGGGGTCTGGTGATCCTGATGGGCTCTGATGATCCTGATGGGGTTGGGTGATCCTAATGGGGTCTGGTGTTCCTGATGGGGTCTGGTGTTCCTGATGGAGTCTGGTGTTCCTGATGGTGTTAGGTGAATCCTAATGGGGTTAGGTGTTCCTGATGGGCTCTGGTGATCCTGCTGACCCAACCCTTGGTCCTTGCTGTCCATCCTGAGTGAAATCCTCTCTCTTCCATCCCTGTAGAGCAACTGGCCAACTGCTCAGCTCTGGGCTGCCAGCACCACTGTGCCCCAACGCTGTCCGGCCCCGTGTGCTACTGCAACCACTCCTTCCAGCTGGCTGAGGACAGGAGGAGCTGCAGAGGTGGGGCTGGGCTGGGCAGAGCCCCCACTCCCTGCTGGGGACGGCGGCTCCTTGGGGATGGGGCCAATGTCACTGCTGGCAGCAGCGCTGGGGTGGGAAAGGGGATGGGGAGAGCTTGGGGCAGGTGGGATGGAGGGGGGTTTGTGGGGTGGGATTGATGGGATTGATGGGATGGGATGGGATGGATGGGATTGATGGGATGGGATGGGATTGATGGGATTGATGGGATGGGATGGGATGGGGTGGGATTGATGGGATGGGATGGGATTTATGGGATTGATGGGATGGATGGGATGGATGGGATGGAATGGATGGGATGGGATGGGATGGGATCCATGAGATGAGGTAGGATGGGATGGGATCCATGGCATGGGATCGATGGGATGGGATGGGATTTATGGGATGGGATGGGATGGGATTTATGGGATGGGATGGGATGGGATGGGATGGGATGAGATGGGATGGGATCCATGGGATGGGATTTATGGGATGGGATGGGATTTATGGGATGGGATTTATGGGATGGGATTTATGGGATGGGATGGGATGGGATTTATGGGATTGATGTGATGGGATGGGATGGGATGGAATGGATGGGATGGATGGGATGTGATCCATGAGATGAGCTAGGATGGGATGGGATCCATGGGATGGGATGGGACCCATGTTGATGGGATTGATGGGATGGGATGGGATTTATGGGATGGGATCCATGGGATGGGATTCCCTGGCAGGCTGCTGTGAGGGTCCCTTTGGCTCAGGCATCATCCCCTCCTCTCCAGCTCCACCTTGGAGAAACTGTGGGGCTTCATTTCCTCTTCAGGCAGCTAAGGAGGGTTTTTTTTCTGGTCCAAACCTTGGGTTTTTTTTCTGGTCCAAACCTTGGGTTTTTTCTGGTCCAAACCTTGGGTTTTTTCCTGGTGCAAACCTTGGGTTTTTTTCCTGTCTTTCCCAGACTTTGATGAATGCACCGTGTATGGGACCTGCAGCCAGACATGCACCAACACAGAGGGCTCCTACACGTGCAGCTGTGTCGAGGGCTATCTCCTGCAGCCAGACAACAGATCCTGCAAAGCCAAGAATGGTGAGAACCTCAACAGGGAGAACTTCAGGCGGTGCTCCAGGGCAGCTCTGCGCACCACCACCCCCTGAATTCTCCACACTGGGCTCTTCCCTGGGGTTACATCCACAGGACTGAGGTGTGCCCTGACCCTGTTGTCCCCTCTTTGTCCCCAGAGCCTGTGGATCGCCCTCCTGTGCTGCTCATTGCCAACTCCCAGAACATCCTGGCCACCTACCTGAGCGGGGCCCCCGTGCCCAACATCACCCCCACCAGCGCCAAGCAGACCACGGCCATGGACTTCAACTACGTGGAGGACACGGTCTGCTGGGTCCACGTGGGTGACAGCGCCTCCCAGACCATCCTCAAGTGTGCCAAGATCCCCAACCTGAAGGGTTTTGTGGAGGAAAGGTCCATCAACATCTCCCTGAGCCTGCACCGTGAGTGCCCTGTCCTGCTCCCCCATCCCCAATTCCCAGGCCATGGTGGGTGAAGCTGGGAAGGAGGCAGCTCACCAGAGGTCATTCCTTTTGTTATTATTTTTATTCAGTTTAATAGTTTTTTGGTGTGCGGGTATGAGGAGAAATGATCCAGGGAGGAGTGGAGCAAGCTTTGGGATGGCAGTTCTTGCTTCCTTTGGTCCTACCCCTCACAAATGACCGAGTCCCACCCCAAAAAGCGGCCAAGAACAACCTCCCAACCCAGAGGTGCCTCTGTGGGGTCGTGGTGTGAGTGGCTGGTGGCAGTTTCCTTCTGCTGGTGGTTCCGTGGCCAGAACCAAGTGTGGTCACAGCTCCGTGTCCAGTTGGGGTTTGCTGCTCCCAGCTCTGCAGTCAGGATGGGAAGGGAGAGTTACTGCTCGGGATTTTGGTGCTCTCTGAGGAATCCCTGTGGGCTTCCAGCACCTTCCATGAAGGTGCACAGAGAAGTGAGTGGATGTGGGACACCATTCCTGTCACTGCTTTTATCCTTTGCCCAAATCATTTGGGGTGGAACTGGGGGATCTGGGGCTTGCAGTGGGTCTCTGTTCAGGGTTTTGCTTCCCTGGTGTCATCCCCCAGGGGTACTTTTTGCCTCCTGAAACTGGGGGAGGCTTCCAGGGGGAAGAGGGATCCCCTCACCCCACCCACTGTGCTGTTGGGTGAGCAATGGCTCATCCAGCAAATTGGAATGGACGGATTTCTGCAAAGGAGTGAAGGTCCTGGGTGGATCTCAGAGCTGAGAGGGGTTCTCTGCTGAGGGCAGTGGGGTTTGAGCTGGGATCCTGGGGATCCTGGAGGATCTGGGGATACTGAGGATCCTGGAGGATCTGAGGATCCTGAGGGTCCTGGGGGTCCTGAAGGTCCTGGGGGTCCTGGGGGTCCTGAGGATCCTTGGGGTCCTGTGGGTTCTGGAGGTCCTGAGGATCCTGGGGGTCCCGGGGATCCTGAGGATTCTGGGGGTCCTGGGGGTCCTGGGGATCCTGAGGGTCCTGGGGTTTCTGGGGGTCCTGGGAGTCTTGGGGGTCCCGGGGATCCTGGGGGTCCTGGGGGTTCTCAGGCTCTTGGGGATTCTGGGGGTCCTGGAGGTCCTGATGATCCTGGGGGTTCTGGGGGTCCTAGGAGTCCTGGAGGTCCTGAGGATCCTGGGGATCCCAGGGGTTCTGGTGTTCCTGGGGATCCTGAGAATCCTTGGGGTCCTGGGGGTTCTGGGGGTCCTGAGGATCCTGGGGGTCCTGGGGTTTCTGGGGGTCCTGGGGGTCCCGGGGGTCCTGGGGGTTCTGGGGGTCCTGAGGATCCTGAGAATCCTTGGGTCCTGGGGGTTGTGGAGGTCCTGAGGATCCTGGGATCCCAGGGGTTCTGGGGGTCCTGGAGGTTCTGGGGGTTCTGGGGTTCCTGGGGATCCTGAGGATCCTGGGGGTTCTGGGGGTCCTGGGGTTCCTGGGGATCCTGGGATCCTGGGGGTTCTGGGGGTCCTGGAGGTTCTGGGGGTTCTGGGGATCCTGAGGATCCTGAGAATCCTCAGGGTCCTGGGGGTTCTGGAGGTCCTGATGATCCTTGGGGTTCTGGGGGTCCTGGAGGTCCTGGGGATCCTGGGGATCCTGGGGTCCTGAGAATCCTCGGGGTCCTGGGGTTCCTGAGGATCCTGGGGATCCTGGGGATCCTGGGGTTCTGGGAGTCCTGGAGGTTCTGGGGTTCCTGGGAATCCTGAGGATCCTGGGGGTCCTGGGGGTTCTCAGGCTCCTGGGGATTCTGGGGGTCCTGGAGGTCCTGATGATCCTGAGGATCCTGGGGTCCTGAGAATCCTCGGGGTCCTGGGGTTCCTGAGGATCCTGGGGGTCCTGGGGGTCCCGGGGGTCCCGGGGGTCCTGGGCTCTGTGTGTGGCAGGGCTGGGCAGGCTGTGGCCACTGCTGAGGGTGTGTGTGCACAGTTAATTTAAGCTCACCCTGTGTATTTTTAGGGCAGGGTGTATTTTTAGGGAGAGGCCTCACCCTTTGCTCTCCCAGGCCATAGATAACGTGGAGTTGAGCAGGACAGGGCTCAGCTTCCTGCTCCCCTCCCGGGATTTTGGGGTGTTCCTGAGATTTAGGGGTGTCTCTGGGATTTTGGGGTGTCTCTGGGATTTTAGGGATGTCTCTGGGATTTTAGGAGTGTCCCTGGAATTTAGGGGGTCTCTTTAGGTGCCTCAAGGCTGGTTCATCACAAAGGAAGCGGCAGCACTGAGGGAGCTGGGGTGAGGATGAGCAGATAATGTCACTCTCCTGCAGGACACCGTGAATCCAATTAGTGCTTCCCCTCTTTATTTCCTTCTTTATGGCATTATCTGCTCCCAGCAGGAACGGGGGCCTCCCTGGTGCCTGCTGCTAATGGGGTTTGAGCCGCCATCTGATGGGGGGAGATTGATGCTGAGGGGCTGGAGAGCCTGGGATGAGCCTGGCTCCGATGGCTCCCCTGCCTCCCTGTCCTGCAGAGATTTCTGTCACTTGTGCCGCGGGAGATGTGTTAAATGAGGGCTGTTAACAGCCCTTGGCACGACCCGATGTCCTCAGAGCTTTTATTGTTCCTCTGGTCTTTACACTCCCAAAGCTTTTTGCTCTCCTCGGGGCTTCCTGCAGCGCCTCCCCCTCGGCTCCCACCTCGCTGCCCGTGGATATTTGTCACAGGCACTGATTTTCTCACTTGATCTGAGCTGGCTGGTTCCCTACCCCCAGGTCTTTTTTCGGGGACACTAAAAAATCAGAGCCTGGTGAAGCTTTCCATCCATTTCTCTTACAAAAATTTCCTGTTTTCTGCTGGAATTGCATAATTTCTGTCCATCATCAGTTGGGCTGGGGGGCTCTGGGTACCTCGGGGCTGGTTCTCTATCCCCAGGTCTTTTTTCGGGGACACTAAAAAATCAGAGCCTGGTGAAGTTTTCAATGTATTTCTCTTACAAAAAATTCCTGCTTTGTGCTGGAATTGGATCATTTCTCTACCATCAGTCTGAGTGGGCTGGGGGGCTCTGGGTACCTCAAGGCTGGTTCTCTATCCCCAGGTCTTTTTTTGGGGACACACTAAAAAATCAGAGCCTGGTGAAGTTTTCCATGTATTTCTCTTACAAAAATTCTTGTTTTGTGCTGGAATTGGATCATTTCTTTCCATCATCAGTTGGGCTTGGGGGGCTCTGGGTACCTCAAGGCTGGTTCCCTACCCCCAGGTCTTTTTTCGGGGACACTAAAAAATCAGAGCCTGGTGAAGCTTTCCATGCATTTCTCTCACAAAAAATTCCTGTTTTGTGCTGGAATTGGATCATTTCTCTCCACCATCAGTTGGGCTGGGGGGCTCTGGGTGCCTCAGGGCTTGGTGCCAATGGTCAGCACAGGTGGGATGATGTGGGGAGGGGTCCAGCCTGTCCCCATCTCCACAGGGACCATCCTGGGTGCTCAGTGTCCCTCTGTGCTCACCCCTGTGATGAGAATGAGGCACAGGAAGGGCTGCTCCTTCCTGCCAGCACTGAATTGTAACAAGAGGAACTTGTCTTACCCTTCCTCCCATCCTGCTGTCCCTCTCCTCCTCTCCGTGTGACAATCCTGCAGTGTCCCATGCCTGGCAGGCTCAAGGACAGAGGCTCAGGCTGTCCTGACCCCTTGGAGCACCAGGATGGCACAGGGGGGGTCACTCTGAAGCCCCTGACAGCCCTGAGCCCCTCTGGAGCGGGGCAGGGGACACTTGGGGACCTGTCCCAGCTCCCCTTGGACCCTCAGCGCTCCGTGGCAGATCCTTGACCTCCGGGGACTTTGTGATCCCGTGGGTTTTCTCAAGCAGATTCCAACCTCCACGTGTTTTCCCCCAGACAATGTCCTTGTTTGTTTGCACTTGGGCTTCCAAGGAATTTCTGAGCCAAACAGAGCACTAAAAAATAATAATTAAAATCTGTTGCTGGGCTCTTGTGCTGCTGCTTCTCGTCTCGTGGCCGGGGGCTCTCTGCTCCCCCAGCTCCCCAAGCTTATCCTGCTGGCCTTGCCCCCCAATCCTGGGGTTGTTTCTCAGGGATCACATCCTTGAGCAATCCTTGGCCACGGAGCCAGGCAGGGAAGCAGCTGTGCTGGGGGATTTGTGCCTCCTTCCATCAGATTCACGTCCCTGTCCCCAGAGGTGGCACCAGGAGGTGGGGACACCTCTCTAGACCGTCCTTGGGATGCCACCTTTAGCTGGCAGCAGGCCAGGGCTGTGCTGGTCACCTCTGGGTCCCCGAGCTGGCGTTGACAGAGGCGTTAAATCCCCGTCTCCGGTGCTCTGTGATCGGGTGACACTCAGGGCAAGGCAGGAGCCCTTTGCTTGCACTGTGGAAAAATACTGGGGAACACGTGCCAGGAGTGAGAGCTCTGGGCTTCTCCCTGGCCCTCGGGGTGGCTGCCCTGTCCCTGTCCCTCCCCTTCTCCTGCTCTTTCGGTTTCTTTTTCCCCTTTTTCTTTTTCCCCTTTTCTGCGGTTTTTCTGTGTGGTCGGAACTGGGAGGATGTGACCAGCAGCTGAGCTTGGTGGTGCCAGGGAATGCAGTGATTGTGCTGGCACTGCCTCATCCCAGCTCTGGTGCTGCTCCTTCCCAGTGCCAGTGCCACCCTCCCAGTGCCAGTGCCACCCTCCCAGTCCCAGTGCCACCATCCCAGTGCCAGTGCCACCCTCCCAGTCCCAGCTCTGCTCCTTCCCAGTCTCAGCATGGTTCCCCCAGTCCCAGTTTTGCTTTCCCAGTCCAGCTCTACTCTCCCAGTCCCAGCTCTGCTCCTTCCCAGTCCCAGCTCTGCTCCTTCCCAGTCTAACACTGCTCTCCCAGTCCCAGTCCATCACTGGTTTCCCAGTCCCAGCTCTGCTCCTTCCCAGTCCATCACTGCTCTCCCAGTCCCAGCTCTGCTCTCCCAGTCCCAGCTCTGCTCCTTTCCCAGTCCAGCACTGTTTTCCCAGTCCCAGCTCTGCTCCTTCCCAGTCTAACACTGCTCTCCCAGTCCCAGTCCAGAACTGTTCTCCCAGTCCCAGCTCTGCTCCTTCCCAGTCTCAGCATGGTTCCCCCAGTCCCAGCTCTGCTCCTTTCCCAGTCCATCACTGCTCTCCCAGTCCCAGCTCTGCTCCTTTCCCAGTCCCAGCTCTGCTCCTTCCCAGTCTAACACTGCTCTCCCAGTCCCAGTCCATCACTGGTTTCCCAGTCTAGCTCTGCTCCTTCCCAGTCCCAGCACTACTCTCCCAGTCCAGCAATGTTTCCCAGTCCCAGCTCTGCTCTCCCAGTCCCATCACTGCTCTCCCAGTCCCAGCTCTGCTCCCTCCCAGTCCAGCTCTGCTCCTTTCCCAGTCCATCACTGGTTTCCCAGTCCCAGCTCTGCTCCCTCCCAGTCCATCACTGGTTTCCCAGTCCAGCTCTGCTCCTTTCCCAGTCCCAGCACTGCTCTCCCAGTCCAGCTCTGCTCCTTTCCCAGTCCATCACTGCTCTCCCAGTCCAGCAATGTTTCCCAGTCCCAGCTCTGCTCCTTTCCCAGTAGGAGCAGTCACCAATCCTGCAGCTCAGCAGGATCCTTGCAGGGCTGCTGGGGAAAGGCTGCAGAGGTGCCATGATTTATTATTTCTCAGTTCAAGCTTTGTTGTTTTCCTTTCTAAAACAAACCCCCTGGGAAGGGGTTTGAAATATCAGGACATTTGATCCTGAGTGCATTATAAACCCTAAACACCAACGATCTGGCCAGCATTAAAATCCCTTCCTGGGCAGCATCAATCCCAAGCTGCCCAGCTCGGGGGGTGTTTTCATTGACTCCATTTCAGTGTCCCTTGGAATGGGCTGTCCCCGTGCCAGCAGGCAGAGAGAGGAGCTGGGACAGATTGATTTCAGGGCCATGTTGCTCTGCAGAGGAATCCAAGTACATTTCTTCCCCCACTTTGCATGGAAAGCTATTTTTCTTCCTTGCTGCCTCATCCTGGCCAAGAAAGAGGCTCCGACGTGAACTCACTTGGCAGGAGAGGGGGATGATTGGTAACTTCATCTCGTGGTTCCTTTCTGTTGGGTTTTTTCTTTTTCTTTTTTAACTGTTTGTGGCTGTTCTTGTGGCAGTGAGGGAGGAAAGTGGGAGATGGGGGAGAGAAGGGGATAAATGGGATGGGGGATAAATGGGAGCAGGGGAAAAATGGGAGCAAGGGATAAATGGGATGGCTGATAAATGGGGCAGGGGATAAATGGGAGCAGGGGAAAAATGGGATCAGGGATAAATGGGATGGGGGATAAATGGAGCAGGGGATAGGGGAGAGCAGGACATGGAAGGGAGAAGGGATAGGGGAGAACAGGGGATAAATGGGACCAGGGAATAAATGGGAGCAGAGGATAAATGGGAGCAGGACATGGAAGGGAGAAGGGATAGGGGAAATCAGGAGATGGGGGAAAGCAGGGGATAAATGGGGCAGGGGATAAATGGGAGCAGGGGATAAATGGGGCAGGGGATAGGGGAGAGCAGGACATGGAAGGGAGAAGGGATAGGGGAGAACAGGGGAAAAATGGGACCAGGGGATAAATGGGAGCAGGGAATAAATGGGAGCAAGGAATAAATGGGAGCAGAGGATAAATGGGAGCAGGACATGGAGGGGAGAAGGGAATGGGATGGGTGAGAGAAGGGGATAGAGGAGAGCAGGGACCACATGGGAAAGCAGGAATTTGGTGGGAGCAGGGGATGAAGGCAAGCAGGAGCTGGAGGGAGCAGAGGTTGGGGGAACAGGGATAGGGGAGAGCAGGGGATAAATGGGAGCAAGGGATAAATGGGAGCAGGGGATAAATGGGAGCAGGGAAAAATGGGAGCAGGACATGGAGGGGAGAAGGGAATGAGGGAAATCAGGAAATAGGGGAGAGCAGGGGAAAAATAGGAACAGGACATGGAGGGGAAAAGGGGATAGGGGAGAGCAGGGGATGGGGGAAATCAGGGAATAGGAGAGAGCAGGGGAAAAATGGGAGCAGGGGATAAATGGGAGCAAGGGATAAATGGGATGGGGGATAAATGGGAGCAGGGGATAAATGGGATGGGGGATAAATGGGAGCAGGGGATAAATGGGAGCATGGGATAAATGGGAGCAGGACATGAAGGGGAGCAGGGGATAAATGGGACCATGGGATAAATGGGACCAGAGGATAAATGGGAGCAGGGGATAGATGGGAGCAGAGGATAAATGGGAGCAGGGGATAAATGGGAGCAGGGGATAGATGGGAGCAGGACGTGAAGGGGAGCAGGGGATAAGGGGGAGAGCAAGGACCAGGATGGATGGGAGCAGGGAATGGGATGGGTGAGAGAAGGGGATAGAGGAGAGCAGGGACCACACAAGAATGCAGGGATTGGGGATGGGGAGAAGAGGGGATGGAGGGCACAGGGACTGTCTGCAGCCATGCACTCACACCAGCTCATTGTGTGGCAGGGGACAGCACCACCATGGTGACTTTAATCAGTCTCTTAACCAAGATCTGACACTCAGGACCCTGCTGTGGCTCTGCCCAGCACCTCTGACTCTCTTTCTCTGCTGTTTCCCCTTGTGGGGAACATAAATAAATCCCCCAAGGGGACTGAGGCCCCCCTGAAACCCCCTCCAGGCTGTGGTGGCAGGGCCGAGCTGCATTCCCACATTGCTGGGGACAAAAGGGTGGCACGAAATGTCCTGAGTCATCAGGAATGGGTTTGGTTTCACATGGACCGGAGCGTGTCTGTCCCAGCACACGTCTGTCTGTCTGTCTGTCTGTCTGTCCCAGCACACGTCTGTGTGTCCATCCTGCACTGCCTCGTGCCAGGCTCGCTGCAGGAGCCCCTTGGGACCCTTCCTGGCCCCATTTCTGCTCTCTCCTCCCCCCCAGATCACCCCAGTGCCGGGTTCCCATCGAGCCCGTGTCTCTCTCCTCTCACCCAGAAGGAAGCCAAGTGCCCCCCGTGCCTCCCGCTCAGCCTCTGTGGAATATTTGTGCCCATGGAATGGTCTCATTAAGGCAGAGTAATTAGCAGTCCCTTGGCTGCCCTCCACAGCTCATTCCATCCCTGTTCCTGCTCTTCCCACCTCCTGTGCCTCGGCCAGGCTCTGCAGGGACACTGTGGGGTTGAGCCAGGACATGGGGAGGAGGGAAAGTTTGGGGGTGTCCCCATTTTGGGGAGCAGAGATGGTGCCGGTGACTGCTTGGACATGGGAGATGCAGCCATGGTGCTGCACTGGAGCAGAGCATGGCCTGAAGAGGAGGCAATTTTGGGGTGTCCCCACCGTGGGGGCTGGAGATGGTGTCAGAGAGGGGCTGGAGAGGTTCTGGTGGTCTCATGGTTCCCATTCAGTGGTGCTGCACTGGGGTTCCAAGGCACAGAGAGCCCAAGGATTGGAGCTCCTAGGGCTCTATGGAGCAGGGCAGTGCTCCAGCTGTCCCCAAGGCCTCTGAGGTGGCTGTGTCACCACCCTGGGGGACAGAGATGGTGTCAGAGAGGGGCTGGAGAGGTTCTGGTGATCCCTTGGACACAGTTCTCCTTCAGCTGCAGCCATGGTGCTGCACAGGAATAGAGAAGAGGAGGCAATTTTGGGGTGTCCCCACCCTGGGGAGTGGGAGATGGTGTCAGAGAGGGGCTGGAGAGGTTCTGATGGTCTCATGGTTCCCATTCAGTGGTGCTGCACTGGGGTTCCAAGGCACAGAGAGCCCAAGGATTGGGGCTCCCAGGGCTCTATGGAGCAGGGCAGTGCTCCAGCCTGTCCCCAAGGCCTCTGAGGTGGCTGTGTCACCACCCTGGGGAACAGAGATGGTGTCAGAGAGGGGCTGGAGAGGTTCTGGTGATCTCATGGTTCCCATTCAGTGGTGCTGCACTGGGGTTCCAAGGCACAGAGAGCCCAAGGATTGAGGCTCCCAGGGCTCTATGGAGCAGGGCAGTGCTCCAGCCTGTCCCCAAGGCCTCTGAGGTGGCTGTGTCACCACCCTGGGGAACAGAGATGGTGTCGGAGACGTTCTGGAGAGGTTCTGGTGGTCTCATGGTTCCCATTCAGTGATGCTGCACTGGGGTTCCAAGGCACAGACAGCCCAAGGACTGGGCTCTATGGAGCAGGGCAGTGCTCCAGCCTGTCCCCAAGGCTGGGATGTCCCTCTGAGGGGGCTGTGTCACCACCCTGGGGGACAGAGATGGTGTCAGAGAGGGACTGGAGAGGTTCTGGTGGTCTCATGGTTCCCATTCAGTGGTGCTGCACTGGGGTTCCAAGGCACAGACAGCCCCAGGATTGGGGCTCCCAGGGCTCCCTGGAGCAGGGCAGTGCTCCAGCCTGTCCCCAAGGCCTCTGAGGTGGCTGTGTCACCACCCTGGGGGACAGAGATGGTGTCAGAGAGGGGCTGGAGAGGTTCTGGTGATCTCATGGTTCCCATTCAGTGGTGCTGCACTGGGGTTCCAAGGCACAGACAGCCCAAGGACTGGGCTCTATGGAGCAGGGCAGTGCTCCAGCCTGTCCCCAAGGCCTCTGAGGTGGCTGTGTCACCCCCTGAGCAAGGTTTGGCCGGCTCAGCTGGGGCGTGAGCGCTCACAGAGCCCCAGGGATCCATCCCAGCACCGACTCAGACGTCCTGGCCGAGGGCCACCAGCTTCCACCCAGCGGTTCCTCCTCGCAGGGAAACATCTCAGCAGAAAGGCGGTGGCCGGGGGGGAGGATGAATTTATTTATTTTTGAGCCTGCTTTGCTCAGGCAACCAGGCTGACGTGACGGCTGCGGTGCTGCTCGGTGGCAGCCGTTCCCCCTTCCTGCCCTGCTCGGACACAAGGACTCGGCTGTTCCTGGGAGCAGGGGGGACCCTCAGGGTGTCCGTCCGTCCGTCCGTCCGGCGCCCCCGGGGGCGGGAGTTTGTCTTTGTGCTCGTCCTGTTAACATACTTCTAATTAAGGAAAATTGTCCCCAGGAGCAGTGTTTATCCAGGCCGGTCACAGAGCCGGGCTTGTTCTCCCGGGGAGAGGATGTCTGTGGAGGGGGAAGAGAGACAGAAATTCCTCCAGATTATGGCATTATGTAAATGTATCAAACGGATCATTCCCTATAAAAAAAAAATAAAAAGGAAAGTAGGAAACCGATGGATTTCGGCAGCCCTGGGGATTGCATTCCTGACGAGCCTCCGCTCCTGCGCCGCCGGCCTTTCAGAGCCGAAATATTCCGCGACTTTTCCAAGATGTTTTTCCTCCCAGGCCGCGTGCCCTGGGCGCCTGGGGGGCTTGTGGGGCCACCCCCCAGCCCTCCCAGGCTTCTTTTCTTGCTGGGTGGCAAATTGGCCTCGGTTCCTGCTTGCCCTTTGGGGTGGGCTGGGCCTGGAGCAGGGGACGTGGTGTTTGCTGCTCTCCATGGGATGTGGTGTGGATGTGAACCATGGATTCCATAGTTTGTGTCAAGGCTGGCTGACCCTGGAGAAGCAAGAACCAGCTGTTTACAGGACTTTAATATTCTTTATTTATTCTTTATTTCTTTAGTATTCTTTATTTCTTTATTATTGTTATTTATTCTTTATTATTCGTCATTTATTCTTTATTATTCGTTATTTCTTTATTTGTTATTTCTTTATTATTCGTTATTTATTATTTGTTATTCTTTATTATTCATTATTTGTTATTCGTTATTTAAATATTATTCGTTTGTGTCAAGGCTGGTTGACCCTGGGGAAGCAAGAACCAGCTGTTTATAGGACTTTTATATTCTTTATTTCTTTATTATTCGATTTTTCTTTATTATTCGTCATTTATTCTTTATTATTCATTATTTCTTTATTATTCTTTATTTAAATATTCTTTATTATTCGTTAATTTTTTATTCGTTATTTCTTTATTATTCGTTATTATTTGTTATTTATTATTCGTTATTCTTTATTATTCCTTATTTATTATTCGCTATTTAAATTTTATTCATTTGTGTCAAGGCTGGTTGACCCTGGGGAAGCAAGAACCAGCTGTTTATAGGACTTTAATATTCTTTATTTATTCTTTATTTCTTCATTAATCTTTATTTCTTTATTACTCTTTATTTCTTTATTATTTTTATTTAAAGCCAGATGTTGGCAGTGGTGCTTAAACCATCTCTGTTCTTTGTCCCTCGTGCTGGGGCAAGGGGGAAAATGCTCCTCAGCAGAATGGGAACAAGGATTTGGTGTCAGGGCTCCCTGTCCTGCTCTCCTAGAAATGCTCCCTTGAGGGGTAGCAGGGAAGTGGAATTTCTCCCAGACGTAGAATCATGGAATTATTAAAGTTGGAGAAGTCCTCTGAGACCCTCAAATCCAACCATCAACCCAGAGCTGCCAGGTCATCGCTGACGTGTGTCCCCAAGTGCCACATCCACGACGTTTCTGGCTGCTCCAAGTTTCTCCCAGACTTAGAATCATGGAATTATTAAAGTTGGAAAAGCCCTCTAAGACCCTTGAGTCCAACCATTAACCCAGAGCCGCCAGATTGTCACTGAAATGTGTCCCCAAGTGCCAGATCCACATGTTCCAGGAGGAATTTCTTCATGGAAAGAGTTGGAATTTCTTCATGGAAAGGGTTGGAATTTCTTTATGGAAAGAGTTGGAATTTCTTCATGGAAAGGGTTGGAATTTCTTCATTCCAAAGGGTTGGAATTTCTTCATGGAAAGGGTTGGAATTTCTTCATTCCAAAGGGTTGTCAGGCATTGGAAGGGGTTTTTAGGGAGATGTCTGAGGAACATCTGGATGTGGCACTCAGGGATCGGTCACAGCTTGGACTCGATGGTCCTGGAGGGTTTTTCCAACCTCAGGGATTCTGGAATTCAGGAATTGAAAAGTTGGAAAAGCCCTCTCAGACCCTCAAATGCAACCACTGACCCAGAGCTGCCAGATTGTCACTGAAACGTGTCCCCAAGTGCCACATCCACACGTTTCAGGAGGAATTTCTTCATTCCAAAGGTTTGGAATTTCTTCATGGAAAGGCATTGAGAGGGAGGTGGTGGAATGCCCATCCCTGGAGATGTCTGAGGAACATCTGGATGTGGCAATCAGGGATCGGTCACAGCTTGGACTCGATGGTCCTGGAGGGTTTTTCCAACCTCAGGGATTCTGGAATTCAGAGACTGAAAAGTTGGAAAAGCCCTCTAAGACCCTCAAATGCAACCACTGACCCAGAGATGCCAGATTGTCACTGAAACGTGTCCCCAAGCGCCACATCCACACGTTTCAGGAGGAATTTCTTCATGGAAAGGGTTGGAATTTCTTCATGGAAAGGGTTGGAATTTCTTCATGGAAAGAGTTGGAATTTCTTCATGGAAAGGGTTGGAATTTCTTCATGGAAAGGGTTGTCAGGCACTGGAAGGGGCTGCTTAGGGAGGTGTCTGAGGAGCATCTGGATGTGGCACTCAGGGATCGGTCACAGCTTGGACTCAATGGTCCTGGAGGGTTTTTCCAACCTCAGGGATTCTGGAATTCAGGGATTGAAAAGTTGGAAAAGCCCTCTCAGACCCTTGAGTCCAACCATTAACCCAGAGCCGTCAGATTGTCACTGAAACGTGTCCCCAAGTGCCACATCCACACGTTTCAGGAGGAATTTCTTCATTCCAAAGGTTTGGAATTTCTTCATGGAAAGGCATTGAGAGGGAGGTGGTGGAATGCCCATCCCTGGAGATGTCTGAGGAACATCTGGATGTGGCACTCAGGGATCGGTCACAGCTTGGACTCGATGGTCCTGGAGGGTTTTTTCCAACCTCAGGGATTCTGGAATTCAGGGATTTTTTTTGCTGTTTTGATTTTTCCCCGACCTTGTTGAACCTCTGTGGACACTGGGGGGTTTCTCCTTTTCCTTGCTCCATGGTTCAGGAGCCTGGAGGAGCTGCTGGGTGGCTCCATCCCCCTCACAGCTGTTTGAGGACTGTCGAAATCCCTGGGCTGAATCCGAGGGAAGATTTTGTGCTTCCTTCCTCCTCCTGTCAGGCCACAATTGATGTGTTTGCAGACTGCACAGCAACTGGTTCGTGCAGAGCAAAGTTATTTGCTGGGTCAGCAAAGCTCCTTCCCCCCCCCCAAAAAAAAACAACCAAAAAACCAAAAACCCACAGCCCTGCAGTGCCTCACTGGGAGTGGGGTAAATCCAGTTAAGGGAGGGAGAACTTGGGGCTGCAGCTCCAGCGGGAAATGTGGGAATTGTTTCAAGGAGTTCTTTGAGTGGGATTGTCCCACCTGGAGCTCTGGGATCCCAGCAGGAGAAGGAGGCCAGGGTTGGAGGGTTGGAGCCAGGCTGGGAGAGCTGGGGGTGAGAAGGCTCCAGGGAAAGCTCAGAGCTTCTTCCAGGGCTTGAAGAGGCTCCAGGGAAAGCTCAGAGCTTCCTCCAGGGCCTGAGGAGGCTCCAGGGAAAGCTCAGAGCTTCTCCCAGGGCCTGAAGAGGCTCCAGGGAAAGCTCAGAGCTTCTCCCAGGGCCTGAAGAGGCTCCAGGGAAAGCTCAGAGCTTCTCCCAGGGCCTGAAGAGGCTCCAGGGAAAGCTCAGAGCTTCTCCCAGGGCCTGAAGAGGCTCCAGGGAAAGCTCAGAGCTTCTCCCAGGGCCTGAAGAGGCTTCAGGAGAGCTGGGGACAAGGGCTTGGAGTGACAGGACACAGGGAATGGCTTCCCACTGACACAGAGTGGGGCTAGGTGGGATTTTAGGCAGAAATTCCTCCCTGTGAGGGTGGGGATGCCCCTGGATCCCCGGAGGTGTCCAAGCCCAGGTTGGATGGAGCTTGGAACAACTTGAGGTAGTGGAAGGTGTCTCAAGTGGGACTGAAATGATCTTTAAGATCCCTTTGGACCCAGAGCAGTCTGGGATTCTCAGAAAAGGGAAAATCCAAGCCCAGAGTGACAGGGTTTTGTGGCAGGGACCTCAGGAGCAGCTCGGTGGGGATCACTCGGGCTCCAGGGAGGGCTCAGAGCCTCTTCCAGTGCCTGGAGAGGCTCCAGGAGAGCTGGAGAGGGAGGTTCCAGAAGATCTGGAGCTGAGAAGGTTCCAGGGAGGGCTCAGAGCCTCTTCCAGTGCCTGAAGAGGCTCCAGGAGAGCTGCAGAGGGACTTGGGATAAGAGCCTGGAGTGATCGGACACAGGGAATGGCTTCCCACTGACACAGAGTAGGGTTAGGTGAAATTTTGGAGATTTTGGGAAGAAGTTTTGGAGATTTTGGGAAGAAATTCCTGCCTGTGAGGGAGAGGATGCCCCTGGACCCCTGGAAGTGCCCAAGGCCAACCTTGGAGCAACCTGGGATAGGGGAAGGTGTCTCAAGTGGGCCTGAGGTGATCTTTTGACCCAGAGCAGTCTGAGATTCTCAGAAAAGGGAAAATCCAAGCCCAGTGTGACAGGGTTTTGTGGCAGGGACCTCAGGAACAGCTCAGTGGGGATCACTCGGGCCCTGGCGGGTGTGAAACCAGGAAACATCTGTGAGGGTGGCTTTTGGGGTTTCCTGAAGTTGCCAACCCACCCGTGTTGAGCAATTTTAATGAAGTTCCCTCATCCTCCATCCTCCCTCCCTGCTTTCAAAGCCACCTCCTCCCCCCCAGACGGGGTTGCTGGCCTGGACCCCATCCCTGTCCCCGTCCCTGGGAGGTTTTTTTTGGCTGCCTGTCCCAGGAAGAGCCTTGGAAAGCTGAAATTCCCTGCTCTCTGCCCCCACCAGCTCCTTTCCAAAGGCTCTCAAATAAATAAATCTTGGGAAATGAGCTCGGCGTGTCGCAATCGCCGGGGTTGAGCAAGGAGAGGGATTCATTCCAAACTGGGAATTTTTTTTTGGGGATGGGGAGGGGTGAGAGGCACCCGAGAGGGGCTCTGGGAGGGAGGGGAGGTGGTCTCTGCCCCTGGGATTCTCTGTGGAAATCACCTGGGACCCCTCCAGGGGACAGGGTCAGCCCTGCTGGTCCCCTCAGGGTGTTTTGATGGCCATGGGTGGCCGTGGCATCATCCCTGGGCATCCATTCCTAGGGGGGGACACACAGGGGGAGACTCCCCCCCTGTCCAAAAATTGAGAAGGAAGGGGTTTAAAGTGTCTGCAGGCCAATGGCAGGGGTTAAAAATAGCTGTTTTCTAAATTAGCTTCGAGCAGAAGTTCGAGAGGAAATCCAGGTTTAGCTGAGGCTACAAGAAAGAGCTGAAAATAATAATAATAATAATAATAATAATAATAATAATAATAATAATAATAATAATAATAATAATAATAATAATAGTGATGGTGATAAAAACAACAGTGGCAATAAGAAAGAAATAAAAAGTGATTCCTACGAAGGAGAGGGGAGGATGGTGAGCAGGGAGAGATGGAAAACAAAAGCCTTTGAGGAGGGTAATGCTTTCCAGCTGCAAAAATAAAGCCTGGGAGAGGAGCAAGTGCTTGCATCACCCCAAACCCCCCTGCCCTGTGCTGCCCTGCTCGGAGCTGGGGCTCAAATGGACACTCCCAGCTGGACCAGGACCCCCTTTGCCCCTGGATTGGAGGGGAATTTTCCCCTGGATTGGGGCAGGATGGGCGTGAGGGGAAATGTGGGGCTGGAATTCTGTGCCTTGTTTTGGCTTTTTCCTCTTTGAGTGTTGGGCTGGGGCTCCAATGGAGACCCCCAGCTGGACCAGGACCCCCTTTTCCCCTGGGTTGGGGCAGGGTGGGTGTGAGGGGAAACGTGGGGCTGGAATTCTGTGCCTTGTTTTGGCTTTTTCCTTTTGGAGTGTTGGGCTGGACTCAGCTCCAGCTCGGAGGGAGAGGCAGGAGAGGTGGGAAAGGGGGTCTGGGATGGGTTGGGCCCCTCAAGGAGGAGAATTTGGGGGTCTGAGCCGTGGTGGGGGCCCCCTGAGCCGTTCTGCCAACGCTCCCCATCCGCCCCTGCCTTGGATCTCTCCCTGGGTCCTGTGACTCTGACTCAGCCACGCAGGCGCCAGCCAAGCCCTGCTTTTTTTGGGGAATTCTTGCACATCCCCTTGCTCAAGTGTTTCTCACCCCAGCAGGGCCCTGCCACCCCCTCCCCACGTCACAGGGGGGTTTGGGGAGCAGGGGAGGGCTGTGGGTGACAGCAGGACCCCGTCTCAAGGGCAGGATGTGACCCCAGTGCTCATTTTTAGGTGCTTTTCATCCCAAACCCCTCTTGCCCCAGGAGCTGGGGGGTCCTGGTTGGAGCAGGAGCCCTGTGCCAGCCCTGGCAGGTTGGGCAGCACATTGGGAGCCCTGTTTGGGGTTGATTCCTTGGCTTGATTGAGGTTGTTTCCTCCTTGATTGAGGTTGATTCCTTGTTTTTGCCTGTTTCCATTTGTTTTTGCATCCCTTTGCTCAAGTGTTTCTCGCCCCAGCAGGGCCCTGCCACCCCCTCCCCATTCCCAGTGTTCCAGCAGGGTGACCCTCATGTTACAGGGGGGTTTTGGGGAGCAGGGGAGGGCTGTGGGTGACAGCAGGACTCTGTCTCAGGGGCAGAATGTGCATTTTTAGGTGCTTTTCATCCCAAACCCCCTCTTGCCCCAGGAGCTGGGGGGTCCTGGTTGGAGCAGGAGCCCCCTCAAACCCCTGTGCCAGCCCTGGCACGTTGGGAGCCCTGTTTGGGGTTGGTTCCTTGGCTTGACTGAGGTTGTTTCCTCCTGGTTTGAGGTCGATTCCTTGGCTCGGGCTGTTCCCACTTGTTTTTGCGAGCTGCCTCTCGCCGGGTGGCGGCTGCGGGCGCTGCAGCCTCGCCCTTCCGGAGGGGAGGGCTCAGCGTCCCCATCCCTGTCCCCATCCCTGTCCCCATGCCTGTCCCCAGGGCCACAGAATGAGCTGGCTGAGCTGGCCTGGCTCGCTCAGCCACGGGCATTGGGGTTCGTGCACCCCAAACTCTCTGTGTGCTCACCCCAGCCCGGCCGTGTGGATGGAGAGCCCCGGGATCAAGGGTGGGGTGGGGGCATTGCAAAATCTCCTGGCTTGGTTCGTGTTTTCCCTGCTCTGTTGGTTAATAATTCAGTGCTGTCTGGCCCTGCTCCACCAGGGCTGTCTGGGTCTCTCTGACCTTGGGGCTCTGAGGATGGGGGGCTGCTCTGGCCCATCTGTGCTCCTTTGGGGCTGTCTCACCTCGGGGTCCTGGGGCTGGGAGGCTGCTGTGCCCCATCCCTGCTCTCCTGGGGCTGTCTGAGTCCTGCTGGGACTGAGGGGTCCCTGTGCCCCATCCCTGCTCCTCCAGAGCTGTCCAGATCCTGTTAGCCTTGAGTGCTGGGACTGGGGGGTCCCTGTGCCCCATCCCTGCTCCTTCCTCCAGGGCTATGTGGCTCCCTCTGACCCTTGGGTCCTTCTGCCCATCCCTGCTGTGCCCCATCCCTGCTGTGCCCCATCCCTGCTCTGCCCCATCCCTGCTCCTCCAGGGCTCTCCAGATCCTGCTGGCCTCAAGATGCTGGGCCTGGAGGGGTCCCTGTCCTCCTGATCTTGGGGTCCTGGAGCTGGGAGCTCATTGTGCCCCATCCCTGCTGTGCCCATCCCTGCTCTGCCCCATCCCTGCTGTGCCCCATCCCCGCTGTGCCCCATTCCTGCTGTGCCCATCCCTGCTCTGCCCTGTCCGTTCTCACTGTGATGGGGATGCAGGGTCTGGGGGTGCACCAATCCAAAGGACAGCTCTCCAAAACCCTTGGGATGTCTGGGAGCTGCAGCCCCTCAGCCTGGCCTCTGTCCTGGCAGGCTCAGGAGGGGCTGAGCAGCTGAGCACTGGCCAGGCAGGAATTCGGGTGCGTTGGGCTGATCGGATTTAACTGGTTTAATTAAATACTCACTGGCTTGCACTGGTTTAATTAAACACTCACATGCTGCCTGCCAGGTGCTGCCTCTCACCTGCTCCAGGCCCCAGGGTGCCCCTGCAGCTCTGGATTAGCTCTGCTCCCACCTTGCCCAGCAGGATCTGCCCTGGGTGCCACGTGTGCCATCCCGTGGGGCTGTTGGGGCCCCTTCCCTGCTGCCCCCTCCCTTCTGCAGCAGGCACCTGGCAGAGCTTCCCCTGCCCCACTGGGGTTCCTGAGGGATGGATTCCCAATGTTCCTGTGGGGTGAATTCACAGGGTTCCTGTGGGATGAATCCACAGGGTTCCCGAGGGATGTATTCCCAATATTCCTGCAGGGGAAATTTTTATTACCTGTGTTGCTGCAGGAAAAAAATTCCAATGTTTCTGCAGGATGAATTCCCAATATTCCTGCAGGATGGATTCCCAATGTTCCTGCAGGATGGATTCCCAATGTTCCTGCAGGGTGAATTCCCAAGATTTCAAAAGGAGAAATTCCCAGTGTTTCTGCAGGGTGAATTCACTGGGTTCCTAAGGGATGAATCCCCAATATTCCTGTGGGATGAATTCCCAGTGTTTCTGTAGGGTGCATTCCCAGTATTGCTACAGGATGAATTCATAGGGTTCCTGCAGGGTGAATTCCCAATATTCCTGCAGGGTGAATTCCCAGTGTTCCTGCAGAAAAATTTCCCAATATTCCTTCAGGGTGAATTCCCAATATTCCTGTGGGATGAACTCCCAGTGTTCTGTAGGGTGGATTCCCAGTGTTCCTGCAGGATGAATTCACAATATTCCTGTGGGATGAATCCCTAGGGGTTCTGCAGGATGAATTCCCAATATTTCTACAGGATAAATTCCCAATATTCTTGTGGGATGAATTCTCAGTGGTTCTTCATGATAAATTCCCAATATTCCTGAGGGGTGAATTCCGAGTGTTTCTTCAGGATAAATCCCCATTATTTCTGAGGGATGAGTTCCCAGTGTTTCTTCAGGATAAATCCCCATTATTCCTGAGGGATGAGTTCCCAGTGTTTCTGAGGGACGCTCTCCTGGTGTTCACCCCAGATGCTCTCCTGGCTGTGTGTGATGTTTCTGGCTTGTCTGGGGGCAGCAGGTCTCCCTGGGGAGCAGAGGAGGGGCTGCCATGGGTGCCATGGGTGCTGTGGGTGCCCTGTGGGTGCTGTGGGTGCCCTGTGGGTGCTGTGGGTGCCCTGAGGCCCCACACAGGATGAACAGGGCAGATCCTTGTTGTGGGTGCAGGTCCCAGTGCACTCATGGCTCCCATGGGTTCATTCCTTGGCTCTGCTGGTGTTTGTGACCATGGGGTGCTGTGGGTGCCCTGTGGGTGCTATGGGTACCCTTCAGGTGCTGTGGGTGCCCTGTGGGTGCTGTGGGTGCCCTGTGGGTGCCCTGAGGCCCCACACAGGATGACCAGGGCAGATCCTTTCTAGGGGTGCAGATCCCAATGCACTCATGGCTCCCATGAGTTCATTCCTTGGCCATGCTGGTGTTTGTGACCATGGGGGGCTGTGGGCGCCCTTTGGGTGCTGTGGGTGCCCTTTGGATGCTGTGGGTGCCCTGTGGATGGTGTGGGTGCCCTGTAGGTGCTGTAGGTACCCTTCAGGTGCTGTGCATGCTGTGGCTGCCCTGTGCATGCTGTGGCTGCCCTGTGGGTGCCCTGTGGGCACCCTGTGGGTGCTGTGGCTGCCCTGTGGGCACCCTGTGGGTGCCCTGTGGATGCCATGGGTGCTCTGGGTGCCCTGTGGGCACTCTGTGGATGCCATGGGTGCTATGGGTGCCCTGTGGGCACTCTGTGGATGCCATGGGTGCTATGGGTGCCCTGTGGGCGCCCTTTGGATGCTGTGGGTGCCCTGTGGGTGCCCTGTGGGTGCCATGGGTGCCCTGTGGGTGCCCTGTGGGTGCCCTGAGGCCCCACACAGGATGACCAGGGCAGATCCTTTCTAGGGGTGCAGATCCCAATGCACTCATGGCTCCCATGGGTTCATTCCTTGGCCGTGCTGGTGTTTGTGACCCTGGGGGGCTCCTGGCTCTGTCCCTCCGTTCCTCACCCCCCTGTCCCTCCCTGTCCCTGCCCAGATGTGGAGCAGATGGCCATCGACTGGCTCACGGGCAACTTCTACTTCGTGGATGACATTGATGACAGGATCTTCGTGTGCAACAAGAACGGGGACACCTGCGTCACACTGCTGGACCTGGAGCTCTACAACCCCAAGGGAATCGCACTGGACCCAGCCATGGGGTGAGTCCTGGGAATTCACCACCCCTGGGGACACCTGGGGACCCTCTGGGCTGGGGGGGGACCTCTGTGAGCTCTCCCTGCAGGGACATTTCCCACCCACCAGGCCCAGCTCAGGATGAGCTGCTGCTTCCAGCTGGTGCCACACAGCCTGGGCACAGCTTTGCTCCAGATTTTGGGACCTGGAGTGAGTGGTTTTTGGGAGCTGGGGTGGCTTTTGGGAGCTGGAATGGTTTTTGGGAGCTGGAATGGTTTTTGGGAGCTGGAGTGGTTTTTGGGACCTGGAATGGTTTTTGGGACTGGAGTGGCTTTTGGGAGCTGGAATGGTTTTTGGGACCTGGAGTGACTCCATGCACAGCCAGAGCAGCTCCTTTGTGTTTGTGTCTCCATCCAAGACATGGGCACAGCTTTGCCCCAGCTTTTGGGACCTGGAGTGGTTTTTGGGAGCTGTAGTGGCTTTTAGACCTGGAATGGTTTTTGGGAGCTGGAGTGACTCCATGCACAGCCAGAGCAGCTCCCTTGTGTCTGTGTCTCCATCCAAGATGTGGGCACAGCTTTGCCTCAGATTTTGGGAGCTGGAATGGTTTTTGGGAGCTGGAGTGGCTCTTGTGCACAGCCAGAGCAGCTCCCTTGTGTCAGTGTCTCCATCCAAGACATGGGCACAGCTTTGCCTCAGATTTTGGGACCTGGAGTGGTTTTTGGGAGCTGGAGTGGATTTTGGGAGCTAGAGTGGCTCTTGTGCACAACCAGAGCAGCTCCCTTGTGTCAGTGTCTCCATCCAAGATGTGGGCACAGCTTTTCCCCAGATTTTGGGACCTGGAGTGGCTTTTAGGACCTGGAATGGTTTTTGGGACCTGGAATGGTTTTTGGGAGCTGGAGTGACTCCATGCACAGCCAGAGCAGCTCCTTTGTGTCTGTGTGTCCATCCAAGACGTGGGCACAGCTTTGCCCCAGCTTTTGGGACCTGGAGTGGTTTTTGGGAGCTGGAGTGGCTCCATGCACACCCAGAGCAGCTCCCTTGTGTCCGTCTGTCCAGCCACTGCCTCCTGCACGGCCCTGAGGATGAGGATGCCAGGATGCTGAATCATGGGGGCAGCTCAGGGCACCCCTGGCAGCTGCCAGCCCCTGGCAGCTGCTGTGGCAGAAAAACCACCAAAGAGGAAAATTCCCCTCCTTGCCAGCTGATGGGCACTTCCCTTCTGGCTCGGATGGAAAAAGCTGGTGTTGTTGAGCAGAAAATCAGGATATTTCATATAAACAAATTTCACAGAGAATCCTGGAGAGAGCTCCAGGGCTGGTGCAGACAAGCCCCGGAGGTGACTGGGTTAAGTCCCTTGGGCTCTGTGGTGGCAGTGATGATCTCTGGCTCTGCTGGGTTGGGAGTTGCCACCACAGGTGCCTGTGGAGCTCTTCCAGTGACACCCACACATCCTGAAGCTCCCAGGAACTCTGTGCCAGACCCCGTGGGCATCTGTCAGAAGCCAGGAAATTCCTCTGGCTGCCCTGGAGGGCTCGAGACCCTGCCCAGGGGGCTCAGGGACCTTGGCACAGAGCACAAGAGCCCTGTGCCTTTGATTGAGCCCTTGGAAAAAATAATTACCAACCTTTATATGAAGGGTTACAAGTCAAGAAAGTTTAAGTAGAATAATAGTTAGTTTGTCATGGGGTGAAAAATTGATTTTTTGGGGTTTTTAGAATGGGGGTTCAGGACGCAAGATGGAAGAATTTAAGTGTGTCCAGTCTTTCTCCTTCTTCTTCTTCTTGGCCTCCATCTCCTGCTGTGATGGTGGCACTTTTGGATTGGTTTAGAGAGAGATAAACTGTCTAACATAGGTCATAGGTATTGGAAAATTATTGTAAATATTTTGTAGATTTTAGTATTAAAAAAACTAACAGCACCCCAAGGGCTGGAAACAATTCCCAGCTTTGTGTGAGGAGTTACAAACCACAAGAGTTTGAGTAGAATGATAGTGAATTAATCACAGGGTGAAAATGTAGAATTTTGGCATTTTTGGAATGGGGGTTCAGGAGGCAAGATGGAGGAATCTGGGCATGTCCTGTCCTTCTTCTCCTTCTTCTTCTTGGCCTCCATCTTCTGCTGTGATGGTGGCACTTTGGGATTGGTTTAGAGTAGAGACAAACTGTCTAACACAGGTGATAGGTGTTGGGAAGTTATGGTGAAAAATGTACATATAGTTTTTAGTATAAAAGGATAACACCAGCATGCCTCAATCCAACCTGCTGGACAGAGCTCAGAGAAAGAATTTTATAGTTAAGAAACAATAAACAAGCTTGAGAACAAAATAGAAGAGTTCTGACTCCTTCTTCAACTAAGAAAAGAGAGTTTTTAATGCATCTCAAAGTCACTCTGACCACCAGAGATCCCAAGAGTTTCTTCTGCTGTGATGGTGGCACTTTGGGATTGGTTTAGAGTAGAGACAAACTGTCTGATGTAGGTGATAGTTATTGGGAAGTGATTGTAAATAATGTAATGTAGTTTTTAGTATCAAAGATAACACCAGCGTGCCTCAACCCAACCTGCTGGACAGAGCTCAGAGAAAGAATTTTATAGTTAAGAAACAATAAACAACCTTGAGAACAAGGTTGTTCAACCGCCAGGCTGAGCAAAGAGGCTTTCTGAAGCACCTCAAAGTCTCTCTGACCAGCAGAGACCCCAAGAGGCATCCACACATCCAAATTCTGCCTCTCCCAAAGCTCCCCCTGGCTCTGAGCTCCCTCCCTGCTCTTCTCTCACAGCAAGGTGTTCTTCACCGACTACGGGCAGATCCCCAAGGTGGAGCGCTGCGACATGGACGGGCAGAACCGCACCAAGCTGGTGGACAGCAAGATCGTCTTCCCACACGGCATCACCCTGGACCTGGTGAACCGCCTGGTCTACTGGGCCGATGCCTACCTGGACTACATCGAGGTGGTGGATTATGAGGGCAAGAACAGGCACACCATCATCCAGGGCATCCTGGTGAGTGGGTTTGGGGGAGAGGGAGCCACGCTTGAGTGCTGCTGGTCTGCAGTTGGGTCCAGCAAAGAGCTGAGCCCTGAGCATGGTCCTGCCAAGGATGGTCTTGATGGGCAAGAGCGCAGTGATGGCAGGTGATGGACAGGAGCCATGAGGTGGGATGGACATCACTGATGGCCAGTGATGGACAAGAGCCATGAGGTGGGATGGTCATCATTGATGGTCAATGATGGACAAGAGCTATTGGGTGGGATTGGGGCTTTTGCATGTCCTGGAGCCTGGCTCTCTCAACTCCTGAATCTCTTGTGGCTCTCACAACTTCTAAATTCCCTGTGGCTCTCACAACTCCTAAATCCTTTGTGGCTCTCACAACTCCTGAGTCACTTGTGGCTCTCACAATTCCTAAATCCTTTATGGTTCTCACAACTCCTCAATGCCTTGTGGCTCTCACAACTCCTAAATCCCTGATGGCTCTCACAACTCCTCAATGCCTTGTGGCTCTCACAACTCCTAAATCCCTTGTGGCTCTCATAACTCTTAAATCCCTTGTGTCCCTCACAAATCCTGAATCCCTTGTGGCTCTCACTACCTGTACACCACCAAACTCCTGAATCATTTGTGGCTCTCACAACTCCTAAATCCCTTGTGGCTCTCACAACTCCTAAATCCTTTGTGGCTCTCACAACTCCTGAGTCACTTGTGACTCTCACAACTCCTAAATCACTTGTGGCTCTCACTACCTGTACACCACCAACTCCTCAATCCCCTGTGGCTCTCACAACTCTTAAATCCCTTGTGGCTCTCACAGCTCCTGAATCCCTGATGACTCTCACAACTCTTAAATCCCTTGGGCTCTCACTACCTGTACACCACCAACTCCTCAATCCCTTTGTGCCTCTCACAGCTCCTGAATCCCTGATGACTCTCACAACTCCTAAATCCCTTGGGCTCTCACTACCTGTATGCCACCAACTCCTCAATCCCTTTGTGACTCTCACAGCTCCTAAATCCCCTGTGGCTCTCACAACTCTTAAATCCCTTGGGCTCTCACTACCTGTATGCCACCAACTCCTCAATGCCTTGTGGCTCTCACAACTCCTAAATCCCTCGTGTCCGTCACAGCTCCTAAATCCCTCACACACTCACCTGGTGCCTTCCAGATCGAGCACCTGTACGGCCTGACCGTCTTTGAGAACTACCTGTACGCCACCAACTCGGACAACGCCAACGCCCAGCAGAAAACCAGCGTCATCCGCGTCAACCGCTTCAACAGCACCGAGTACCAGGTGGTGACGCGGGTGGACAAGGGTGGAGCCCTGCACATCTACCACCAGCGGCGCCAGCCCACAGGTGGGACCCTCACTTTGGAGCAGCAGCTGCCTGGTTCCTCTGCCAGGGGTTTGGGAGGGGTTTTAGGAGGGGTTTTGTTCGTGGGAAGGGTGGGCAGGGATTGGGAGTTCCCGTGTCTGGGGCTGTGCAAGGGTTGGGTGGATGTGGTTGGGTTGATGAGGTGGGGATTGGTCACAGGTTGGACTCAGTGATCTTGGAGGTGTTTTCTGACCTTGGGGATTTTGGGATTTCTGCTCCCCAGAACATCCTGGGGTGCCCCTTTTCCTGCTAGCACCGTGTCTCTTCCCGTGAGAGCTGCTCCACGTGGTTGATGGATCATGGAGATTACAGAGATGTGGGATCTTAAAATGCAAATGTGGCGTCTTAAAATGTTGATGCTCCCTCACCACCGTCTCTGGTGGTGTGCAAGGACTGAGTGGATGTGGCACTCAGTGCTCTGGTTGGGTTGATAAGGTGGGGATTGGTCACAGGTTGGACTCGGTGATCTTGGAGGTGTTTTCTGACCTTGGGGATTTTGGGATTCCTGCTCCCCAGAGCCCTGGGGGCTGCTGAACATCCTGGGGTGCCCCTTTTCCTGCTAGCACCGTGTCTCTTCCCGTGAGAGCTGCTCCACGTGGTTGATGGATCATGGAGATTACAGGGATGTGGGATCTTAAAATGCAAATGTGGCGTCTTAAAATGTTGATGCTCCCTCACCACCGTCTCTGGTGGTGTGCAAGGACTGAGTGGATGTGGCACTCAGTGCTCTGGTTGGGTTGACAAGGTGGGGATTGGTCACAGGTTGGACTCAGTGATCTTGGAGGTGTTTTCTGACCTTGGGGATTTTGGGATTCCTGCTCCCCAGGACATCCTGGGGTGCCCCCTTTTCCTGCTAACTCCTGTGAGAGCTGCTCCACGTGGTTGATGGATCGTGGAGAGTACAGAGGTGGTGGGAGCAAATGTGGCATCTTAAAATATTGATGCTCCCTCTTCCTCTCTGTCCCCACTGCCAGCACGTTCACCCTGGTGCTCCCAAGCACTGAGGGAATTCCAAGGAGCTGAAAGGCTCCAGTGCTTCACCAACCCCTCCCTGCATCCATCCATCCCTGCCTGCTCCCCCCCCTGCCCCAGCACCTTCCTGCAGTTAATCAATTTACTCCTTATAAATCCTCTTAGTGTCTGCAGCCTACTCGGCATTCTCCAGAATATAAAATGAATCAGGAGGTTTCTGAGCAGGGAAAGGAGTGTGATTAAGGGGCTCTCTGGCTGTCCCCACTCCCAGGGCTTGTCCCACTGGTGCAGCAGGATTGGGCAGCGTGTCCACGTGCCTGTGGTGGTGTGCTGGGACCTGCTGGCTTCTCCTCAGGGATCCTTCCCATGGGGAAGTTCTTTCCCATCTCTGTGCTGTGCTCAGCCTTTTCCTGACTGGCTGGCAGCTCCTGGGAGGAATGAGTTTCCCTGCAGCCCAGGGAGGACCCATGAGAGCATCCCCATGTCCCTGTGGTTGCAGCCCTGTCCCCCTTGTGCTCCCTGTCCCCCACTGTGAGAATCTACAAAATCAGAGGGTTTTGGGGAAAGCTGCAAAAGGCAGGCTTCAGAGGCAGTGGAACTGTGATTAGAGCTAAGCAGCAGCCATGAGATTGGTCAGCAGAAAAATCATTTAAAAAGTAGAAAGGCAAAGACAAATAGAACAATGGTCTGTGTATCAATGCTTGTTTAGAATAACTCCCTAAGCTACAGAAAAGTTTATCTAGCAAGATATTAGGGAGGTTGAAGCTTAATAATGGAGCTCTGTGCGTTGTGTTTTAGGGCTTACAAGCAGGTATTGTATTCAAAATAAGCAAGCATTGTTTTAACCAAAGGTGCTTATTACTGTTTTAACAACAGTGCTTATGGTGATTGGATAGAACTACTGTCAATGTGCTTTTGCTTTGTGGGATTGGTCAAGAAGCTTTTAAAGCAAGTTTTAACATTAAGTTCTTGGTCTGCTGCCTGAGATGTGAGCTGCTGGCATCTTCCCATTGTCGTAACCATGGAATGAGAGTGATGCTGGAAAATAAAACAGCTCAAGGCAGTTCCCAGCAGTCCCGTCCCGTTGGTGATTTGTACACAGCCCCTGGCCAGCCATACCCCTCGTGCTGCCTGTGTCCCCAGGGTCCCCAGCAGCTTCAGCCCCTCTCTGTGTTGCAGTGAGGAGCCATGCCTGCGAGCCAGATCAGTTTGGGAAGCCAGGAGGCTGCTCTGACATCTGCCTGCTCGGGAACAGCCACAAGAGCCGGACCTGCCGCTGCCGCTCTGGGTTCAGCCTGGGCAGCGACGGGAAATCCTGCAAGAGTGAGTGCTGGCTTTCCTGGGGGAACCTTTGGGGTGAGGGGCTGGGGACACGGGCTCTGCGTTCCCCGCTGTGCCCCCACAACAGCCCCAGTGCCACCCCCTGTGTCCCTGTCTCTCCACAGAGCCCGAGCACGAGCTGTTCCTGGTGTACGGCAAGGGGCGTCCTGGCATCATCCGTGGCATGGACATGGGTGCCAAGGTGCCAGATGAGCACATGATCCCCATTGAGAACCTCATGAACCCCCGGGCGCTGGACTTCCATGCTGAGACTGGCTTCATCTACTTTGCTGACACCACCAGCTACCTCATAGGGCGCCAGAAGATCGATGGCACCGAGAGGGAGACCATCCTGAAGGATGGTGAGTGGCCAAGGGGCCTGGCCTTGCAGGAAGGATAATAAAATTATTACCATCATAATAATTTAATAGTAATAATAAGAATATTAATATATATATATATATATATATATATATATATATATATATATATAAAATTTATATATCTAATATGAATTACAATAATTGATAGTAATTATAAATAATATATAGTAATTAAAATAAAAATAAAATAAATAAATTATAGTAAGTTACATATATAAATTTATATATATTTATATATAATAATAATTTAATAGTAATAATTGTAATAGTAATCTATATATGTGAATTTATATATAGAATATAAATAATAATAGTTTATAGGAATTATAAATAATATATAGTAACTAAATTAAAAGAAAAGAAAAGAAAAGAAAAGAAAAGAAAAGAAAAAGAAAATAAAAATTATAGTAATTTATATCTATAAATTTATATCTATATTTATATATAATAATAATTTAATAGTAAAAATAATAATAGTAATAGTAATTTATATCTATATAAATATATATATAATATAAATTATAATAATTTATAGTAATTATAAATAATATATAGAAATAAAAAATAGTAATATATATAAATTATATATATTTTTATATAATAATAATAATTTAATAGTAATAATGATAATAGTAATACTACTAGTAGTAATAATAATATAATATCATCATACAGAATATATATAATATAGAATATATATAAAATACATAATCATATTATAATATTGTCATAATAATATAATAATTTAATAACAATAATAAAGACAATAATTGTACAATATCATAATATCATATAGAATATATATATAATATAATCATATGATCATAATAATGATAATATTATATGATAATATGATTATATATATTATATAATATTATCATAATAATAATCACCTGCCTGAGATACAAGGAGCTTAATGCCCAGAATATTCAAACAACTATTAGCTCAGGGTGATCCCACTTGACATGTCTATGGTCCAAATTTAGCATTTCATAAAATTTTCTCTGTTCAAAGAGCAGCTCTAGCAGACTTTCCCATGGGTGTCCATCATTCCCCTCAGTTTGGGTCAGGATTGGGCACTTTTGGGGCTGTTGCTTCCACTTTTCACCTCCTGGCTGGTGACAAACCCACTCCAACTTTCCCCCACAGGCATCCACAATGTGGAGAGGATCGCTGTGGACTGTCCAAATTTTCAGTAAATTTAGCATTTCATAAATTTTTCTCTGTTCAAAGAGCAGCTCTAGCAGACTTTTCTGTGGGGCTGGAAAAGTCTTCCTCAGTTTGAGTCAGGATTGGGCACCTCTGGGGCTGTTGCTTCCACTTTTCACCTCCTGGCTGGTGACAAACCCACTCCAATTTTCCCCCACAGGCATCCACAATGTGGAGGGGATCGCTGTGGACTGGATGGGGAACAATCTGTACTGGACAGATGATGGGCCCAAGAAGACCATCAGCGTGGCACGGCTGGAAAAGGCTGCCCAGACGAGGAAGACTCTGATTGAGGGGAAGATGACGCACCCCCGTGCCATCGTGGTGGACCCCCTGAATGGGTGAGGGTGCCTGGGTGGACTGGGCTCTCTGGTGGGGCCACAGGCATGTGGTTGGGTCTTGTCACAAGCTGTGGTGGCCAGGCCAGGGCTCAGCTTGGTGTCCATGGCAGGTGGATGTACTGGACAGACTGGGAGGAGGATCCCAAGGACAGCAAGAGGGGCAAGATTGAGAGAGCTTGGATGGATGGATCCAACCGAAACATCTTCATCACCTCCAAGACTGTCCTGTGGCCCAACGGGCTGAGCCTGGACATCCCAGCCAAGATCCTCTACTGGGTGGATGCTTTCTATGACCGCATCGAGATGGTTTATCTCAATGGCACCGAGAGGAAGGTGAGTGGGGTCTGGGACACTGATCACCCTCAGCACTGGGGAGCTGAGCTCTGACCTCTCTGCTCTCCTCTTCCATCACCCTGTTCCTGTCCCTGTCCCTGTCCCTGTCCCTCTCCCCATCCCTTTCCCTGTCCCTGAGTGCCCATCCCAGCTGACAGAGCCTCTCTGCTCTCCTCCCCTCCCATCACCCTATCCCTGCCCCTGTCCCTGTCTCTGTCCCTGAGTGCCCATCCCAGGTGACAGAGCCACTCTACTCTCCCTTTCCATCACTCTGTCCCTATCCCTGTCCCTGATCACCCTGTCCCTGTCCCTGTCGCTATCCCTGTCCCTATCCCTATCCCTGTCCCTGATCACCTTGACCCTATCCCTGTCCCTGTCCCTGTCTCTGTCCTTGAGTGCCCATCCCAGCTAAGGGAGCCTCTCTGCTCTCCCTTTCCATCACCCTGTCCCATCACCCTGTCCCTGTCCCTGTCCCCATCCCTGTCCCTGTCCCTATCCCTGTCCCATCATCCTGTCCCTATCCCTATCCCCGTCCCTGTCCCTGTCCCATCACCCTGTCCCTGTCCCTGATCACCCTGTCCCTATCCCTATCCCTGTCCCTGTCCCATCACCCTGTCCCTGTCCCCATCCCTGACCCTGTCCCTGTCCCTGTCCCTGTCCCCATCCCTGTCCCTGTCCCTGTCCCTGTCCCTATCCCTATCCCCATCCCTGTTCCTGCCCCTGTCCCTGAGTGCCCATCCCAGGGAGCCTCTCTGCTCTCCCTTTCCATCACCGTGTCCCATCGCCCTGTCCCTGTCCCTGTCCCTGATCACCCTGTCCCCATCCCTGTCCCTGTCTCATCACTCTGTCCCTGTCCCATCACCCTGTCCCTGTCCCCATCCCTGTCCCTGTCCCTGTCCCATCACCCTGTCCCCGTCCCTGTCCCCGATCACCCATCCCATCTAACATCCCCTCTCCTCCTCCTCCTCCCCACGCGCACAGATCGTGTACGAAGGCCCGGAGCTGAACCACGCCTTCGGGCTGTGCCACTACAGCAATTTTCTGTTCTGGACCGAGTACCGCAGCGGCAGCATCTACCGGCTGGAGCAGGCCTCCAAGGCCGTCAGCCTGCTGCGCAACGAGCGCCCGCCCATCTTTGAGATCCGCATGTACGACGCCCAGCAGCAGCAAGGTCAGAGGTTTGGAGGGGCTGGGCAAGAGGCTGAGCTTCCCCCTGTTGTTGTCTGGTTTTATGCTTTGTGATGGTTTTGGTTTTGTGTCCCCGTGTTTTTCCCAATTATCCCAGTTTGTAGCCGCCCTCGCTTTACCTGTGTGATCCCTTTGCTGAGATCGTCCCCAAATCCCCACCCTGGCTTAATCCCGACTCCCTGCACGGGGACAGAGTGGTCTCTAGACAACAGATAGTGTAATGCTTGCCAGACACATTCATTATTTTTTCATTTACTAGCAACCAGCGTTTAAATTCCATTTTACACATCCATTTTTTATTTTATCTTGACTTTTTTTTTTTTTTTTTTGTTAAACAACCCAACCATGTATTCCCACCTTGTCCAAATCACTTGCCATCGATACATTTTCAATGAACCTTCTTCTATATTTCCTGTGTTCTTAGCCAATGGCTGTCTTAGCAAGCTTGGTGGATATCAGCTCTTTAGTGATTATCAGCTCTCTTAGGATTCCAGCTCTTTGCTTGCTAAGGTGCCTGGCAGGCTGGTGGGGAAGCAGATGCTGCAAGAGAGGAGAAGAAAAACATCCTGGGGTTCCACAGCGATGATTTTATTGAGGGGTCTGAGAAGGGTTCCAGTGACAGCTCTTCTAACCTGAATGGGCTAAACCAGCCCCTTTTTATAGGGAATAAGGGGATCCAAACTTGTCCAATAGTAGGGGTTAGGAGAAAGTTTCCTATGGGGTTACAGAGATAAGCTGGGGTCTGAAAGGTGGAAGGCAGGAGCTTCTTTTGCTATTTCATCATGACTTGGCAATTCCTGTCTTCAAGCCTCAGCCCTCCATGGGGCCCTTGCAAGCTCAGAGCCTGCTATGCTTGCTCTCTGTCAATCACCCATCCCCTCCCTCTAGGAAGCTTCAGTCCAGGACATCGAGTGATTAGCCAGAGGCCAGGGGTCAATCCCCCAATTATTACCCCATAGTGGTCCTAAATGTCAATTCCCCCAGTATCCATCCCTTAGGGTCACTTACTGGTTAGTAAAATGTTACCTACTTCTGATTCCCACCTCCCTTTAAATGTAACCTTGGCATTCCCCCACCTCTTTTTGTTGCCTTTTAGCCATCCCCATGCTCCTTGTTTTTCTTTCCTGTTCTTCATGCCCTGCCCTTCCAGCCTTCCCTCTTTTTTCCCACCCTAATTCCATCAGGCTCTGTATCCCTGGTGTTTCCAGCTGCCTTCCAGCTGTGGCTGCTGTTGAGGGAGTCCAGGGGCTGGGGGCGAGTCTGAGCTTTCCCCCCACCTCTTTTTGTTTTTCTTTCCTGTTGTTCATGCTCTGCCCTTCCAGCCTTCCTTCTTTTTCCCCACCCTAATTCCATCAGGGTCTGTGTCCCCATGGCCTCACCTGGTGTTTCCAGCTGCCTTCCAGCTGTGACTGTCCCCAGGGGCTGGGGGCTCCCAGCACCCCCGTGGGTCTGCAGGTGTCCCTGGGCACTGAAATGCCACCTCCTCACCCTTTCCCTCCACAGTGGGCTCCAACAAATGCCGTGTCAACAACGGGGGCTGCAGCAGCCTGTGCCTGGCCACCCCCCGTGGCCGTCAGTGCGCCTGTGCCGAGGACCAGATCCTGGGCTCAGACTCTGTCACCTGCCAGGGTAGGCTGGGACCCTTTTGGGGGCTCTCCCCATGGGATGCTGCACTTGATCACTTGGTTCAAACCCTGCCTGTGCTTTTCCTGTTGGCAGCCAACCCATCCTACATCCCCCCGCCGCAGTGCCAGCCCGGGGAGTTCGCCTGCAAGAACAACCGCTGCATCCAGGAGCGCTGGAAATGCGACGGGGACAACGACTGCCTGGACAACAGTGATGAGGCCCCCGAGCTCTGCCGTGCGTGATCCCTCCTGGGCAGTGGGATCTGGGCTCCTCCAGATGTGGAGGAAGTGGTTGGGGCAGGGTTGGGTAGCCAGGACTCCTCTGTCCCCTCTCCAACTCCTTTGGGGCAGTGGTGACCCTGTTCCTGTCCCTGTCCCTGTCCCCTGTCCCTGTTCCTGTGCCATCCATGCCCTCTTTTGGGGCAGCACTGACCCTGTTCCTATCCCTGTCCCTGTCCCTGTGCCATCCATGCCCTCCTTTGGGGCAGCACTGTCCCTGTCCCTGTCCCTGTGCCTGTCCCTGTGCCTGCCCGTGTGCCATCCATGCCCTCCTTTGGGGCAGTGCTGACCCTGTCCCTGTCCCTGTCCCTGTCCCTGTCCCTGTCCCTGTCCCTGTTCCTGTGCCATCCATGCCCTCTTTTGGGGCAGCACTGTCCCTGTCCCTGTGCCATCCATGCCCTCTTTTGGGGCAGTGCTGTCCCTGTCCCTGTCCCTGTCCCTGTCCCTGTCCCTGTGCCATCCATGCCCTCTTTTGGGGCAGTGCTGACCCTGTCCCTGTTCCTGTCCCTGTCCCTGTCCCTGTCCCTGTCCCTGTGCCATCCATGCCCTCTTTTGGGGCAGTGCTGACCCTGTCCCTGTCCCTGTTCCTGTCCCTGTCCTTGTCCCTGTCCCTGTGCCATCCATGCCCTCCTTTGGGGCAGCACAGGAGAGCTGGTTGAGATTCTGATGCCAAGTGTGAGCCTCCAGCCCTTTTCTGCCCCAGTTTTTCTCTTTGTTGGAGGGATGGGATGGGATGAGGAGGGTTCTCAGTGTGTTTCCCCCCACAGACCAGCACACCTGCCCCTCAGACCGCTTCAAGTGCAAGAACAACCGCTGCATCCCCAACCGCTGGCTCTGCGACGGGGACAACGACTGTGGCAACAACGAGGACGAGTCCAACTCCACCTGCTCAGGTGAGGACCCTGCCTTGCCCTCAGGGAGCCTCAGGAGAGCCCGTGCTGAGCCACAGCCTGAGGTTTCGCAGTCTCACATGTGCCCACACACCCTGGCTTTGCACCTGGGAGCCCAGGGGGGTCGTTGCCCACCTTCCCCTGACACAACAAGGTACACTGGGCCATTAACACTGCATCTGTCCCTCCTGGCCAGCCCGGACCTGCTCCCCCAACCAGTTCTCCTGCGCCAGTGGCCGCTGCATCCCCATCTCCTGGACGTGTGACCTTGATGATGACTGTGGGGACCGCTCCGACGAGTCTGCCTCGTGTGGTGAGCTGGGACTGGGAGCTGTCTTGGTTTGGAAAGCCAGGAGTCTGCTAAGGAAGGCAGGAGCCTCCCCTGAAATGGAGAATATAAACCCTCCCCACCCCTCTGAATTGTTATAAATTTGAAATTAAGGGGCTCTCAGGCAAAAAAATGAGAGCAGGAAATTACAGTTCTTTAATAGGGAAAAGAAAAAAAAATAAAGGATAAAATAAAGAATGCAGTGCACTAGAACAACACTGCCAGAGTCAGAACCCAACCTGACACCCTGTGGGTCAGGGTGTTGGTGTCAGTCCCATTGGAATTGTGGCTGCAGCCCTCCTGCAGTGTCAGGGGTGGTTCTGCTGGAGCAAGGGGGATCTGTAGAGAAGGATGGATTCTGCCTCTGGAGATCCAGGGGAAGGAGAGGCAGCTGCTGTTCCTCTGGGGAATCCAGTGGAGAAGCTGTGCTGGTGTCTCAAAACCTCTGGATTCTATCTGGGTAAGAATGTTTGAAATCTCAGATTGTATCCAGGTAGGAATGTTTGCAATCTCAGATTGTATCCAGGTAGGAATGTTTGAAATCTCAGATTGTATCCAGGTAGGAATGTAAATGTTTGAAATCTCAGATTCTGTCTGGGTAGGAATGTTTGAAATCTCAGATTATATCCAGGTAGGAATGTTTGAAATATCAGATTGTATCTGGGTAGGAATGTTTGAAATCTCAGATTATATCCAGGTAGGAATGTTTGAAATCTCAGATTGTATCCGGGTAGGAATGTTTGAAATCTCAGATTGTATCCAGGTAGGAATGCTTGGCTCCTCCCTCTGGGCTCTCATCTCCCAATGGGATGCTGTAGTTCTTATCAGCCATTCAGGGACATTCCATAGCTGTTATCAGCAGATGTCCCCTCCTGAGGGAGGAGTGATTGTGAGCACTCAGAGAGAGAGATAAGGCAAACTGCCCACTTGACAAAGATAATCTGCCCTACAGATGGAAATAGCAAACATCCTGCATTGCAATCCGGAACAGGAGCCCTGGGGGTGCTCCCCGGGGCTGTGAGGAGGGTTGGGGTGCACGGGAGGTGTCCCCTGGTGTGTGCTGGGCTGTGCTGATGGTGCCTCTCCCTCCCCTGCAGCCTACCCGACCTGCTTCCCCCTGACACAGTTCACCTGCAACAACGGGCGCTGCATCAACATCAACTGGCGCTGTGACAACGGTGAGGACCCGGCCCCGGCTGCTCCCCGGGGCATGGCGAGACCTGAGGAGGGGGTGCAGCCTGGCAGGGACCCCATTTGGGCAATTTGGGCCAGGTCTCAGCGTGTGCTGAAGGGCAGAGCCCTGAGGGGAGCCAAAACTGAGCCCATCCTGCAGCCCCCAGCCCCACATTTCCCTTGGCTGTGCTGTGGCTGCAGGAATAACCTGGCAGGGATTGTTCCAGACCTTGACATCCTTTACAAGGTTTCCAAAACCCTGCCCTGGTGCTGGAACAAAGTGTGGCATGGCCAGAGCTGCTGGTGGGGCTGGGCCAGGCCCTGCAGCCCCAGGGAAGGCAGGAGAGCTCTCCCAGCCAGCTCCCAGCTGCCCTTGGATGTTTCCAGGGCCAGGCCTGGCACAGAGGGTTTGCCCCAAGGTTGATTTCCTTTCCCACAAGTTTATATCAATCTTTGAGCCGCTCTGCCTTGTTGGCAATAATTACAATCTTCAGAGCAGGGCGGGACAGGGCTGCCTGGCTGAGCAGAGCTGGGGGTGCTGACTCTCCTTGGAGTCTTCCTGATCTCCTTTAGAGCTGAGGGATGGTCCCTTCTCCTGGAATCCCCCATTGTGGCAGCCAGGCTGTGCCATGGAGCCCCTTGTGCTGCTCTGAGCCTCACCAGGGTACCCCAACCCTGGCTGCCCCAAGCTGTGGGTGCTGACTCTCCCTGGAATCTTCTTGAGCTCCTTTGGAGCTGAGGGATGGTCCCTTCTCCTGGAATCCCCCATTGTGGCAGCCACACCATGGTGTGGAACCTCTCATGCTGCTCTGAGCCTCACCAGGGTACCCCAACCCTCGCTGAGCAGAGCTGGGGGTGCAGGGCTCTCCCTGGAATCTTGAGCTCCTTTGTAGCTGGTCCCTTCTCCTGGAATCCCTCATTGTGGCAGCCAGGCTGTGCCATGGAGCCCCTTGTGCTGCTCTGAGCCTCACCAGGGTACCCCAACCCTGGCTGAGCAGAGCTGTGGGTGCAGACTCTCCCTGGAGTCTTCCTGATTTCCTTTGGAGCTGAGGGATGGTCCCTTCTCCTGGAATCCCCCATTGTAGCAGCCAGGCTGTGCCATGGAGCCCCTTGTGCTGCCCTGAGCCTCACCAGGGTACCCCAACCCTGGCTGCCCCAAACTGGGGGTGCAGGACTCTCCCTGGAGTCTTCCTGATCTCCTTTGGAGCTGAGGGATGGTCCCTTCTCCTGGAATCCCCCATTGTAGCAGCCAGGCTGTGCCATGGAGCCCCTCATGATGCCCTGAGCCTCACCAGGGTACCCCAACCCTGGCTGCCCCAAACTGGGGGTGCTGACTCTCCCTGGAATCTTGAGCTCCTTTGGAGCTGGTCCCTTCTCCTGGAATCCCCCATTGTAGCAGCCAGGCTGTGCCATGGAGCCCCTCATGATGCCCTGAGCCTCACCTGCCTGGGGCAGGAGCTGCAGCAGCACCAGGGTACCCCAGCCCTGGCTGCCCCCCACTCCCCCAGCACCCTCTGCTGCTTCTGGTCTCGCCTCCCAGGCTCTGTGTGTCCCTGTCCGTGTCCCTGTCCGTGTCCCGGTGTCTCTGTGCCACCCTCTGTGTTTGTCACCTGTGCTGTGTTGTGTTTGTCACCGTGCCCACACTCCTGTCTGGTGGTTCTGTGTTTCAGAAAAAGATTGTGGGGATGGCTCTGACGAAAAGAACTGTCCAAAGCCTACCGGTTAGTGCATAGATCAACATGCACCAAAACCCCCACCTGAGCCCCCCTGAGCCCCCACACCTGCCCCCTCCAGGGGGCTGTGAGCCCTGGGGGTGCTGCTGGACACTGGCAATGCCCCCCTGAACTCTCTGGAAATGCCCCCTGTGCCTCTGGCAATGCCCCTGGTGCTTCTGGCAATGCCCCTGTGCCTCTGGCAATGGCCCTGGTACCTCTGGCAATGCCCCTGTGCCTCTGGCAATACCCCTGGTGCCTCTGGTGCTGCCCCTGTGCCTCTGGCAATGTCCTTGGTGCTTCTGGCAATGCCCCTGTGCCTCTGGCAATGCCCCTATGCCTCTGGCAATGTCCCTGGTGCTTCTGGCAATGCCCCCCTGAACTCTCTGGAAATGCCCCCTGTGCCTCTGGCAATGCCCCTGTGCCTCTGGCAATGCCCCTGTGCCTCTGGAGATGCCCCCTGTGCCTCTGGCAATGCCCCTGGTACCTCTGGCAATGCCCCTGGTGCTTCTGGCAATGCCCCCTGTGCCTCTGGCAATACCCCTGGTGCCTCTGGTGCTGCCCCTGTGCCTCTGGCAATGCCCCTGGTACCTCTGGAAATGCCCCCTGTGCCTCTGGCAATGCCCCTGGTGCCTCTGGCAATGCCCCTGTGCCTCTGGCAATGGCCCTGGTACCTCTGGTGCTGCCCCTGTTCCTCTGGCAATGCCCCTATGCCTCTGGCAATGCCCCTGGTGCTTCTGGCAATGCCCCTGGTACCTCTGGCAATGCCCCTGTGCCTCTGGCAATGGCCCTGGTACCTCTGGTGCTGCCCCTGTTCCTCTGGCAATGTCCTTGGTGCTTCTGGCAATGCCCCCTGTTCCTCTGGCAATGCCCCTGGTGCTTCTGGCAATGCCCCTGGTACCTCTGGCAATGCCCCTGTGCCTCTGGGAATGCCCCTGGTGCTTCTGGAAATGCCCCTGTTCCTCTGGCAATGCCCCCTGTGCCTCTGGCAATGCCCCTGGTGCCTCTGGCAATGCCCCTGTGCCTCTGGCAATGCCCCCTGTGCCTCTGGCAATGCCCCTGGTGCTTCTGGCAATGCCCCTGGTACCTCTGGTGATGCCCCCTGTGCCTCTGGCAATGCCCCTGGTGCCTCTGGTGATGCCCCCTCCTTCCCATCAGTGCCAATATCCCCATCAGTGCCACCATCCCCATCAGTGCCACTGTCCCTATCAATGTCATTGTCCCCATCAGTGCCATCATCCCCATCAGTGCCATTGTCCCCATCAGTGCCACTGTCCCCATCAGTGCCATCATCCCCATCAGTGCCACTGTCCCCATCAGTGCCATCATCCCCATCAATGCCATTGTCCCTATCAGTGCCATCATCCCCACAGTGCCATTGTCCCCATCAGTGCCATCATCCCCATCAGTGCCATTGTCCCCATCAGTGCCACTGTCCCTATCAGTGCCATTGTCCCCATCAATGCCATTGTCCCTATCAATGTCATTGTCCCTATCAGTGCCATCATCCCCATCAGTGCCATTGTCCCCATCAGTGCCAATATCCCCATCAGTGCCACTGTCCCCATCAGTGCCATTGTCCCCATCAATGCCATTGTCCCTATCAATGTCATTGTCCCCATCAGTGCCATCATCCTCGTGCCCATCCTGAGGCACCAGGAAGCAAATCCCCTCGCCCAGTCTCAGGTGGGGCATCCACAGTGGATCCCTGGGGTGGTCCCCAGCCCGTGCCCCCTGTGCCAGGCAGCAGAGGGGCTGCATTGCCAGTGTCCAGGTACCCTCAGACCAAACCTCCCCCTCCAACAGCGGGCATGGGGGTTTCCTCCAGACAATCTGACCCCCCCAATTGGCTGTCCCAGCACCCCCAAAGGAGCTCCCATCCCCCAGAGTGGAGCCCAGGCCCCCCCCAGGTTCATGGCTGATCTATGCAGTTTCTGTGTTTCATTTTCTCTGTGTGCTGCTGGTGCTGTGGGGTGGGAGGGCCGGGGGTCTCCAACCTATGGTGGGGGTCCCACCACCAGCACTGAGGGGCTGCTGTCACCCCCACGTCCCCTCTGTGGCGTGGTCAGTGCTGTCCCCCATTGCTCCAAGGGGTCTTTGCTGTGCTCCCTCCTGCCAGCCCCGTCCTGGCCGGGCTCCTGCTGACCCCCTGGCCACCCCCCTTCCCTCTGCAGACAACGACTGTGGGGACAACAGTGACGAGGCCGGCTGCAGCCACTCCTGCTCCAGCAACCAGTTCAAATGCAACAGCGGCCGCTGCATCCCCGTGCACTGGACCTGTGATGGGGACAACGACTGTGGTGACTACAGCGATGAGACCCACGCCAACTGCACCAACCAGGGTGAGCCCCAGCACGTGGGAAACGCCCCCAGCCACAGCCATTGCCCAAAATGCAGGGAGTTCTGCAGCTTTCTCTGGCCACAGTCAGTGCCCAGATCCCCCTCCTGCTTCTAGGCAGGAATTCTGCAGCTTTCTCTGGCCACACTCAGTTCCCAGATCCCCCTCCTGCTTCTAGGCAGGAATTCTGCAGCTTTCTCTGGCCACAGTCAATGCCCAGATCCCCCTCCTGCCCAAAATTCATGGAATTCTGCAGCTTTCTCTGGCCACAGTCAATGCCCAGATCCCCTTCCTGCCCAAAATTCATGGAATTCTGCAGCTTTCTCTGGCCACAGTCAATGCCCAGATCCCCCTCCTGCCCAAAATTCATGGAATTCTGCAGCTTTCTCTGGCCACACTCAGTTCCCAAATCCCTCTCCTGCTTCTAGGCAGGGAATTCTCTGGCCACAGTCAATGCCCAGATCCCCCTCCTGCTTCTAGGCAGGGAATTCTGCAGCTTTTTAGGGCCACACTCAGTGCTCAGATCCCCATCCTGACACCCTGGGTGCCTCCAGCTGTTTCCCTGCTGTCTGAGTGCTTGGTCCTTGCCCAGTCCTGGACCCCCAGATCCCCCTCCTGTGCCTCCAGCTGTTTCCCTGCTGTCTGAGTGATCCTGCTGCTGGTCCCCATCCAGTCCTGGAGCCCCAGAACCCCATTCTGTATCTCTGGGTGCCTCCAGCTGTTTCCCTGCTGGCTGAGTGCCTGGTCCTTGCCCAGTCCTGGACCCCCAGATCCCCCTCCTGTATCTCTGGGTGCCTCCAGCTGTTTCCCTGCTGTCTGAGTGCCTGGTCCTTGCCCAGTCCTGGAGCCCCAGAACCCCATCCTGACACTCTGGGTGCTTCCAGCTGTTTCCCTGCTGAGTGCCTGGTTCCCATCCAGTCCTGGAGCCCCAAATCCCCATCCTGTGTCTCTGGGTGCCTCCAGCTGTTTCCCTGCTGGCTGAGTGCTCCTGCTGCTGGTCCCCATGCAGTCCTGGAGCCCCAGATCCCCCATTCTGTATCTCTGGGTGCCTCCAGCTGTTTCCCTGCTGGCTGAGTGGTCCTGCTGCTGGTCCCCATCCAGTCCTGGAGCCCCAGATCCCCCTCCTGTGCCTCCAGCTGTTTCCCTGCTGGCTGAGTGCTCCTGCTGCTGGTCCCCACTCAGCCCTGGAGCCCCCCGGCTCCACGGGGTGCAGGCAGTGAGCTGTGCCCTCCCCACAGCCACACGCCCGCCTGGGGGCTGCCACACGGACGAGTTCCAGTGCCGGCTGGACGGGCTGTGCATCCCCATGCGGTGGCGCTGTGACGGTGACACGGACTGCATGGACTCCAGCGACGAGAAGAACTGCGAGGGGGTCACCCACGTCTGCGACCCCAACGTCAAATTCGGCTGCAAGGATTCAGGTGAGAGCTGGGGGGGCGAGGGGATCCTCCCTGGGGGTGCTGGGATGGTGGGGAAACACAAACAGCCAACCTGTGAATCGTGATCCTGATGGATTCCTCCGATCCCTTCTGCTCTTCTCTGAGGAATGGGGCACACTTTGGTGGGTTGGGGATGAGGGTGGAGGGACACCAGTTCTGGGGCTGACCTTCTGAGCCCCCAGGCCTTCCTTGACCTTTTGGGGAGCTCTGAGCTACTCAAACACCCCCCATGTCCCCCATGTGTGGGATAACACTTGGAAATGCCTGGAGACACCAGTTCTGGGGCTGACCTTCTGATCCCCCAGGCCCTCCCTGACCTTTTGGGGAGCCCTGAGCTACTCAAACACCCTCCATGTCCATCATGTGTGGGATAACACCTGGAAATGCCTGGAATAACTGGTTCTGGGGCTGACCTTCTGATCTCCCTGACTTGTCCCATCCAACTTTTGGGGAGCCCTGAGCTACTCAAACACCCCCCATGTCCCCCATGTGTGGGATAACATCTGGAAATGTCTGGAGACACCAGTTCTGGAGCTGACCTGAGCCTCCAGGCCCTCCCTGATCTTTTGGGGAGCTCTGAGCTACTCAAACACCTCCCATGTCCCCCATATGTGGGATAACACCTGGAAATGCCTGGAATAACTGGTTCTGGAGCTGACCTTCTGATCTCCCTGACTTGTCCCATCCAACTTTTGGGGAGCCCTGAGCTACTCAAACACCCCCATGTCCCCCATGTGTGGGATAACACCTGGAAATGCCTGGAATAACTGGTTCTGGAGCTGACCTTCTGATCTCCCTGACCTGTCCCATCCAACTTTTGGGGAGCTCTGAGCTACTCAAACACCTCCCATGTCCATCATGTGTGGGATAACACCTGGAAATGCCTGGAGGCACCAGTTCTGGAGCTGACCTGAGCCTCCAGGCCCTCCCTGACCTTTTGGGGAGCCCTGAGCTACTCAAACACCCTCATGTCCATCGTGTGTGAGATAACACCTGGAAATGCCTGGAATAACTGGTTCTGCTCTGCTCCCTTCCCACCCTCTCCCTTTCAGCGCGGTGCATCAGCAAGGCCTGGGTCTGTGACGGCGACAGCGACTGCGAGGACAACTCCGACGAGGAGAACTGCGAGTCCCTGGTGTGCAAACCCCCCTCTCACACCTGTGCCAACAACACCTCCATCTGCCTGCCCCCCGAGAAGCTCTGCGACGGCTCCGACGACTGCGGCGACGGCTCCGACGAGGGCGAGCTCTGCGGTGAGCACGGGGCCAGGCGCGGGGCACCTGGCGGGGCGGCCCAAGAGTGGCACCGGGAGGTGACAACCGCGTCCTGTCCCCACAGACCAGTGCTCCCTCAACAACGGAGGCTGCAGCCACAACTGCACGGTGGCGCCCGGAGAGGGAATCGTGTGCTCCTGTCCCCTGGGCATGGAGCTGGGTGCTGACAACAAGACCTGCCAGATCCAGAGCTACTGTGCCAAGCACCTCAAGTGCAGCCAGAAGTGCGAGCAGGACAAGTACAATGTCAAGTGCTCCTGCTACGAGGGGTGGATGCTGGAGCCTGATGGAGAGAGCTGCCGCAGCCTGGGCAAGTTCTGCTGAAGGGCAGAGCCCCAAGGGGAGCCAAAGCTGAGCCCATCCTGCAGCCCCCAGCCCCATATTTCCCTTGGGGGCAGGGAGAGCTGGGGGAATAACCTGGCAGGGATTGTTCCAGACCTGCATCTCCCAGCCCCATATTTCCATTGGGGACAGAGAGAGCTGCAGGAATAACCTGGGATTGTTCCAGACCTGCAGCCCCCAGCCCCATATTTCCCTTGGGGGCAGGGAGAGCTGGGGGAATAACCTGGGATTGTTCCAGACCTGCAGCTCCCAGCCCCATATTTCCCTTGGGGGCAGGGAGAGCTGCAGGAATAACCTGGCAGGGATTGTTCCAGACCTTGGCATCCTTTGCAAGGTTTCCAAAACCCTGGGTGTGTTTTGGGGGGCACCAGGGACTGGTAGCAGCCCCCCAGCTGCCTCGGGGGTTGTGCTGATGGACGTGGCTGGGTGATGGTGGGATTTGTGCTGACAGGGGCTGAGTGCACTGTCCCCTGCCTTGTTGCTGACCCTTCCCTGCTTCCCCCAGACCCTTTTAAGCCGTTCATCATCTTCTCCAACCGCCACGAGATCCGGCGCATCGACCTGCACCGAGGGGATTACAGCGTGCTGGTGCCCGGGCTGCGCAACACCATCGCCCTGGACTTCCACCTCAACCAGAGCTCCCTGTACTGGACTGATGTGGTGGAGGACAAGATCTACAGGGGAAAGCTGCTGGAGAACGGGGGTGAGGAGCCTTGGGTTGGGGGAGCTGGGGCTTGGAGGGAAAGCAGGGGTGCAGGCCTGGGGTCAGTGATTCCGTGGGGTGTGATGCAGCAGCTGATGGTGATATCAGCCCTTGGGCCTGATAGTGATCTTGTTCTGCTCTCATTATGCAGTAGTTAATTAGCATTCCCAGCACTTCCCTGCTGGTAATTGCAGCCCAGCAGCTGGGCACAGAGAGGACACCCTCCCCAGCAGTGCTGCTCCCACAGGAGCCCAGTGGCAGGAGCAGGGATGGGGGCTGAGCCCTTTGGGATCTGGATTATGGATGGGGGCTGAGCCCTTTGGGATCTGGATTATGGATGGATACTGAGCCCTTTGAGGGGCTTTGAGGTCTGGATTGTGGATGGGACCTGAGCCCTTTGGGGTCTGGGACATGGATGGGGCTGAGCTCTTTGGGGTTTGGACTATGGATGGGGCTGAGCTCTTTGGAGTTTGGACCATGGATGGATGCTGAGCCCTTTAGGGTCTGGATTATGGATTGGGAGTGCTGAGCTCTTTGGGGCCTGGGACATGGATGGATGCTGAGCCCTTTAGGATCAGAATTATGGATAGGGGATGCTGAGCTCTTTAGGGTCTGGGCTATGGATGGGGGACTGAGCCCTTTGGGATCTAGACTATGGATGGATGCTGAGCCCTTCGGGATCTGACCATGAATGGATGCTGAACCCTTTGGGGGGCTTTGAGGTCTGAACTGTGGATGGGGGTGCTGAGCTCTTTGGGATCTGGAGTATGGATGGATGCTGAGCCCTTTAGGGTCAGGATTATGGATAGAAGGTGCTGATCTCTTTTGTATCTGACCATAGATAGGGTGCACTGAGCTCTTTGGGGTCTGACCATGGATTGGGTGCACTGAGCCCTTTGGGGTCTGACCATGGATAGGGTGCACTGAGCTCTTTGGGGTCTGATCATGGATAGGGTGCACTGAGCTCTTTGGGGTTTGGACCATGCACAGGGGTGGTTCAGGCCCTGTTTGGGGAGGATACATCCCCCCACAATCAACCCCAGCTGAGCTGGGTGGAGCTGTTGGGGATATGGGCGTGGTGGTTCTGTGAGGGCTGGGGAAGGGGCACCACCCTGAGCCCTCACCTTGTGCCCCACAGCCCTGACCAGCTTTGAGGTGGTCATACAGTACGGCCTGGCCACCCCTGAGGGACTGGCCGTGGACTGGATCGCTGGCAACATCTACTGGGTGGAGAGCAACCTGGACCAGATCGAGGTGGCCAAGCTGGATGGCACCATGAGGACCACGCTGCTGGCCGGGGACATCGAGCACCCCCGCGCCATCGCCCTGGACCCTCGCTACGGGTGAGCCAGGAGGGGATGGCGCCCACCAGGATATTGGAATTAATCCCAATAGAGCTGGATGGGACGTGCCTGGGCTTGCCCAGTCCTTGCTGCTTGACCAGAGGCAGCAGCTGTGGTGGTTTCAGCTCACAGACACCTTTGGCTGGCTGGATATTGCAGCAAAAGTGAGGGTGCCACCTCAGGGGTCTCTTCCCTGACTGATCCAGCCCCAGGATGGAGCTGCCTCACGTTGGGTGCCAATATATTGGAATTAAATCCCAATAGAGCCAAATGGGACGTGCCTGGGCTTGCCCAGCCCTTGCTGCTTGACCAGAGGCAGCAGCTGTGGTGGTTTCACCTCAGAGACGCTTTTGGCTGGCTGGATATTGCAGCTGGGTGCTTGGGACAAGTCCAGGCATGCAGGAGCTCAGGTTTACCTCTGGTGGAGAAGCTTTAAGGTGATGGTGAAGGAAAGGAGTCGGTTCTGCTGGAGGGTTTGGATCCAGAGCTTTATTCCTGGCCCACAGGCCTCTGAATCCAGCACCAGCTCCCACAGAACTCCCTGAGCCCGTGGTTGCTGCTCCTTTTAACCCTGGGGAGAGGGGCAGGGAAAGGGTAGGGAGCCACCAACCAGGTAAGGGGGGGGAAGTCTCAGGGGACAAATGACACCTGGATGGCCCAATGTCCCCAGGGCTGAGAGGCATCTTCTGAACTTCACCAATCACATGACACGGACAGCACTCAGCAGGGGCAAGGGAGGGGAAGGGAGAGGAGATTGGCACACCTGGGGAAAGAACCAAGATGGACAGGCTGTTACATCACACCACAACACCGGGACACGCTGGCACCTGTGGGATTGTGTTGGGGGGTGAGGCCACGGGCTCCTGTCCTTGCTCACAGCCTCTCCTCCTGGCAGGATCCTGTTCTGGACAGACTGGGATGCCAGCCTGCCCCGCATCGAGGCCGCCTCCATGAGCGGCGAGGGCCGACGCACCATCCACAAGGAGACAGGCTCAGGGGGATGGCCCAACGGGCTCACTGTGGACTACCTGGAGAAGAGGATCCTCTGGATTGATGCCAGGTAGGACCAGGACACCTCAGTGTCTCTCCCAGTGTGGATCTTCACCTGGTTCCAGCGTTGTGCTGGGCTGGGAGAGAGAAGCCTTCACGCTGTGGGGCTTCTCTCTTTTGGATCTGACCATGGATAGGGGGTGCTGAGCTCTTTGGGGTCTGACCATGGATAGGGGGTGCTGAGCTCTTTGGGGTCTGACCATGGATAGAGGGTGCTGAGCTCTTTGGGGTCTGACCGTGGACAGAAGGTGCTGAGCTCTTTGCGGTCTGACCATGGATAGGGGGTGCTGAGCTCTTTGGGGTCTGACCATGGATAGGGGATGCTGAGCTCTTTAGGGTCTGACCATGGATAGGGGATGCTGAGCTCTTTGGGGTCTGACCATGGATAGAGGGTGCTGAGCTCTTTGGGGTCTGACCATGGATGGGGGTGCTGAGCTCTTTGGGGTCTGACCATGGACAGAAGGTGCTGAGCTCTTTAGGGTCTGACCATGGATAGGGGATGCTGAGCTCTTTGGGGTCTGACCATGGATAGAGGGTGCTGAGCTCTTTGGGGTCTGACCGTGGACAGAAGGTGCTGAGCTCTTTGCGGTCTGACCATGGATAGGGGGTGCTGAGCTCTTTGGGGTCTGACCATGGATAGGGGGTGCTGAGCTCTTTGGGGTCTGACCATGGATAGAGGGTGCTGAGCTCTTTGGGGTCTGACCGTGGACAGAAGGTGCTGAGCTCTTTGCGGTCTGACCATGGATAGGGGGTGCTGAGCTCTTTGGGGTCTGACCATGGATAGGGGGTGCTGAGCTCTTTGGGGTCTGACCATGGATAGGGGGTGCTGAGCTCTTTAGGGTCTGACCATGGATAGGGGGTGCTGAGCTCTTTGGGGTCTGACCATGGACAGAAGGTGCTGAGCTCTTTGGGGTCTGACCATGGATAGAGAGTGCTGAGCTCTTTAGGGTCTGACCATGGATAGGGGGGTGTTTGTGTCTCCAACACGTGCCAGCCCTGGCTCTGGGTGTTCTCCTCTGTGGATCCTGGTGTAAATCAGCAGGATTAGACCTTAGACCCTGCTGGTTGTTGCTGTTGGGTTCAAGACCCTGTGGTGCCCCCTCCTCAGCTCCCTCACCCTCATCTCCCCCCGGCACAGGTCGGACGCCATCTACTCAGCCCTGTACGATGGGACAGGGCACATCGAGGTGCTGAGGGGACACGAGTACCTGTCCCACCCCTTTGCTGTCACCCTCTACGGTGGGGAGGTCTACTGGACCGACTGGCGCACCAACACCTTGGCCAAGGCCAACAAATGGACGGGGCACAACGTGACCGTGGTGCAGAGGACCAACACTCAGCCCTTTGACCTGCAGGTGTATCACCCCTCCCGGCAGCCCCTGGGTGAGGCTGGGGGTGTGCAGGTGGGGGGACGGGGTGGGGGGACAACAAGGGGTGGCTTTGGTGCTTGGTCTAAGCGCACCAACCCTTGGATGGGCTTAGACCAAGTGCCAGGTGGATGCTGCTCTCATCCCTGTGGCTGCCCCTTTGCCCCATCAGGTGATGCTTGATGGGGCAGGCAGGGTCTGGGGGTGCTGCAGCCCTTGGGGACTCCTGGGAGGGTGTCCCCAAGGCTGGGATCTTGCTGAGTGCTGTTCCCTTTGCAGCTCCTAATCCCTGTGAAGCCAATGGGGGCAAAGGGCCGTGTTCCCACCTCTGCCTCATCAACTACAACCGCACCCTGTCCTGTGCCTGCCCCCACCTCATGAAGCTGGACAAGGACAACACCACCTGCTATGGTAGGGGTCTGATGGGGAGCTGGCAGGGGGGATGAGGGGGTGCTCTGGAGCTGAGATCCCACCTCTGCCCTTTTCTTCTTCCAGAGTTTAAGAAGTTCCTGCTGTACGCGCGGCAGATGGAGATCCGGGGCGTGGACATTGACAACCCCTACTACAATTACATCATCTCCTTCACCGTGCCTGACATTGACAACGTCACCGTGGTGGACTACGACGCTCTGGAGCAGCGCATTTACTGGTCAGATGTCCGTACCCAGACCATCAAGAGAGCCTTCATCAATGGCACCGGCGTGGAGACTGTCGTGTCTGCAGGTTGGTGTGGAGGGAATGGGGCTCCCAGCCCTCCAAAGCCTTCAGCTCCTTGGGATTTGCCCTTCCTCTTCATCTGAGCATCATCCCAGCCCTGACCAGCTCCAATCTTCATTCCCTTGCAGACCTGCCCAACGCTCACGGCCTCTCCGTGGATTGGGTTTCCAGAAACCTCTTCTGGACCAGCTACGACGCCAACAAGAAGCAGATCAACGTGGCCAGGCTGGATGGCTCCTTCAAGAACGCCGTGATCCAAGGGCTGGACAAGCCTCATTGCCTGGTGGTGCACCCGCTCCGGGGGTGAGTCTGCTGGGATGTGGTGCTGATGGGAAGGAGGTGTGTGTGTGTGCAGGCACAGGTGTGTGTGTGTGTGATGGTGCACACCTGTGATGGGGGAGAGAACCCAGAGGGGCTGTCCTTGTGTGTCAGTGTGTAGGAGCAGTGTCACAGGAGATGAGGGGTTGCTGTGTGTCTGTACACGCGTGTGCAAAGGGGAGCAGGCTGTGATAAGGGTGCACCCACCGGTGTGTGCCAATCCAGGTGTGCACAGGGCTTTGGCAACCCCCAGGCCCCCTCCTGGGTGGGGACAAGGGGCTGTGGGGCTGCCCAGGCTGTGCCATGAGCAGGTGAGGGGCTCTGCAAGGCTGGGAGGGTGCAGGGGGCTGCTGGCACCATGGGCCCCTCGCCCATTGTCCCCTGTTCCCTTGCAGGAAGCTGTACTGGACAGATGGGGACAACATCAGCGTGGCCAACATGGATGGCAGCAACCGCACGCTCCTCTTCACCAACCAGAAGGGACCTGTTGGTATGGACCCCCCCATGGCCCCCGGGATCCCCCACCTCGCCTTGCTGTCCTGCAGAGCCTCAAGTCCCCACTCTGGCTCCTTGGGGGGTGGCAGCTGTCCTGTGCTGGGTCACCATGACCTGAGCTGCCTGCTCTCTCCATCCCATGCCATGCCATGCCATGCCATGGATCCCATCCCATCCCATGCCATGGATCCCATCCCATCCCATGCCATGGATCCCATCCCATCCCATGGATCCCATCCCGTCCCATCCCATGGATCCCATCCCATCCCATCCCATAAATCCCATCCCATCTCATGGATCCCATCCCGTCCCATCCCATGGATTCCATCCCATCCCATGAATCCAATCCCATCCCATCCCATGGATCCCATCCCATCAATCCCATAAATTCCATAAATCCTATCCCATCCCATAAATCCCATCAATCCCATCCCATCATCACCTCCCGATCTGTCACGGTCCCTGCATGCCACCAGCCTGGTGACATTCCCATCCTTTCCAGGCCTGGCCATCGACTACCCGGAGAGCAAACTGTACTGGATCAGCTCTGGCAACGGCACCATCAACAGGTGTGACCTGGATGGCAGCAACCTGGAGGTGATCGAGTCCCTGAGGAGCCAGCTGAGCAAGGCCACCGCCCTGGCCATCATGGGTGAGGAGGGACACCATTCCCTGTCTCCTGCCCCTTCCCAAGCTCTCCTGCCCACCTCAGCTGATGGGGAATGCTGCCCACACGCTCCTGCTTTGTCCCCACCACAGGGGACAAGCTGTGGTGGGCTGACCAGGCCTCGGAGAGGATGGGCACCTGCAACAAGAAGGACGGCACGGAGGTGACGGTGCTGCGCAACAGCACCACGCTGGTGATGCACATGAAGGTGTACGATGAGAGCATCCAGCAAGGTCAGCGTGGGCTCCTGGGGCAGAGACCCCGTGCAGAGACCCCCGAGCAGCTGCTCAGCCCCTCTGTGGTGGCTCCATCCCCTTGGAGCCCCTTGGAGCCCTTGACAGCTGGCCCAAGCCTTGCCCTTGCCCTCGTGCCAAGCCTGTGCTGGCTGCTCTCTCCCATCCCATGAATCCCATCCCATGAATTCCATCCTGTCCCTTCGAATCCCATCCCATAAATCCCATCCCATGGATCCCATAAATCCCATCCCATGAATCCCATCCCATGGATCCCATCCCATCTCATCCCATCCCATGAATTCCATCCTGTCCCTTCGAATCCCATCCCATGAATCCCATCCCATGGATCCCATCCCATCCCATAAATCCCATTCCATGGATCCCATAAATCCCATCCCATGGATCCCATAAATCCCATCCCATAAATCCCATCCCATGGATCCCATCCCATCCCATGAATTCCATCCTGTCCCTTCCCATCCCATCCCATGGATCCCATCCCATCCCATCTCATGGATCCCATAAATCCCATTCTATAAATCCCATCCCATCCCATGTATCCCATCCCATCTCATCCCATCCCATCCCATCCCATGGATCCCATCCCATCCCTGGCTGGTGCAGGGCACTCACACCTCGTATGGGTGCTGCCCCCCAGCTGTCCCAGCCTTGGTGGGTGCATCCTTGCCCCCTGTAGCCCCTCACCCCCTTTTCTGTGCCACAGCTGGGACCAACCCCTGCAGCCAAAACAACGGGGACTGCTCGCAGCTGTGCCTCCCCACCTCGGAGAGCTCCCGCTCCTGCATGTGCACTGCAGGCTACAGCCTCAAGAGTGGGCAGCAGTCCTGTGAAGGTGTGTGCTTGTCCCTGTCCCCTCCCTGAACCACCCTGTGGCCACCCCAGCCATGCCTGTGGTCACCCCAGCTGGTGACCCCCTTGTTCTGGCTGCTCATGGGCTCCTCCCCAATGTCACTGCATGGCACCAGAGGGACACTGGGGGGCTTGGTGGGCTCAGGTGGCAGCAAGACCCCCTTGCATGGGCTGTCCCTGATGAGCGTGGGGCCACCAAGGGTGGCATTGGTGGAGGGGAGTGGGACAGGACAGTCTCAAGCCACGTCAGGGAAGGGATAGGTTGGATATTAGGAGGAAATTTTTCCACCAAAAGAATAATAAAGCACTGGAATGCTCTTCCCAGGGAGGTGGTGGAATCACCATCTCTGGGTGTGGTTAAGAAAAGCCTGGACAGGCACTGGGTGCTACAGTCTGGGTGAGGTGTGAGGGCACAGGTTGGACTCGATGATCTCAGAGGTCTCTTCCAACCTCATCATTCTGTGATTCTGGGATTGATTCTGTGGTTCTGGGATTGATTCTGGGATTGATTGATTCTGGGATTCTGTAATTCTGTGATTGATTCTGTGATTCTGGGATTCTGTGATAGATTCTGGGATTCTGTGATTGATTCTGGGATTCTGTGATTGATTCTGGGATTGATTCTGTGATTCTGTGATTGATTCTGGGATTCTGGGATTCTGTGATTGATTCTGGGATTCTGGGATTGATTCTGTGATTGATTCTGGGATTCTGGGATTCTGTGATTGATTCTGTGGTTCTGTGATTGATTCTGGGATTCTGTGATTGATTCTGTGATTCTGTGATTGATTCTGGAATTGATTCTGTGATTCTGAGATTCTGTGATTGATTCTGGGACTCTGGGATTGATTCTGTGATTCTGTGACCCTCCCAGGGAGAGGTGGCGCCCTGGCTGTGGGCAGCAGGTTGGGCTCACTGGGAGCAGAGCCAGGCACATCCCTCACTCTGCAGATCTCCCATGCCCACTGTGTTCTCTGCCATCCCCTCGGGCACTGCCAGGGCCTCTCTCAAAGGCTGTTTGTGTGCAAAATGTTCCGGCTGGTTTCGGGGGGGGGTTGGCAGAGCTCTGCACCATCTGGGTCAGGGCAGGGGCTGAATAACAAGTGCTGCCCTGACCCAGATGCACTGTGGAGCCTTTGCCAAGGGGGTGCTGGGTGGTGGGAAGGGGGATTCACTTGTGCACCCCTGGAGCAGGGCAGGACCAGGACTGTGCCAGGGCTTGCTGGGTCTGCAGAACCCTGCCAGGCTCATGCTCCTCTCCTGTCACAGTTTTCCATGGTGGAGGGACAGCCTGTGGGTTTTGGGATGTGTCTGACTGTGCCTGCACCTGTGCTGCAGGTGTTGGCTCCTTCCTGCTGTACTCAGTGCACGAGGGCATCCGGGGCATCCCCCTGGACCCCAATGACAAGTCTGACGCTCTGGTGCCGGTGTCGGGGACCTCCCTGGCTGTGGGAATCGACTTCCATGCAGGTGATGCAGGGCTGGGGACAGGACAGGGGATGGAGGGCATGAGGGGGCCATCACCATCACCCTCGTGGCACCCTTTGCCCTGAAATGCCCCCTCGGCAGCGCTGGGTGAGGGAGGATTTCAGGGCTCCAGGGTGGAGCTTTTTACCATTCTGGAGTGACCAGAGGTGGTCACTGACTCGTCCCCTCGTGCCTCCTTGTCCCTGTCTCAGAGAATGACACGATTTACTGGGTGGACATGGGCCTGAGCACCATCAGCCGAGCCAAGAGGGACCAGACGTGGCGTGAGGACGTGGTGACCAACGGCATTGGTCGTGTGGAGGGCATCGCTGTGGACTGGATTGCAGGTGGGGATGGGGCTCTGGGGACAGGGGCAGGGGGGACAGTGGGGCTTTTGTGGGGGTTCACCGTCCCCTTTTGCAGGAAACATCTACTGGACGGACCAGGGCTTTGATGTCATTGAGGTGGCCAGGCTGAACGGGTCCTTCCGCTACGTGGTCATCTCGCAGGGGCTGGACAAGCCAAGGGCCATCACAGTCCATCCAGAGAAGGGGTGAGACACTGCCCCAAAGAGGGGCTTCGCCTGTGAGGTGGGCACAGGGTGAGACCCCCAGCACCTCCCAGCAGAGCCGTGTGTGTGCACACAGCAGGGAAGGACTCGCAGGTCTCCTGCCCCACCAAGGAGTCCAAACCCTGGATTTAATCCTCCTTTCACTGATGGGCTGAACTCCCTGGGAGCCCCTTGGGACCTGGTGGGTGTCAGCACCTCAGTAAATCCAAGTGGAGCCTCCTTAGTGGCTTCAGCTGTGGGCAGAGCCTGAGGGAGAGCAGAGGTGTTTGGCTGTGGGGAGGGATGGAGATGCAGCGCATGCGATGTCTGTGGGTGGGCAGGGTCTGGACTGAAACCCCAGTGTTGGGGGCGTGAATGGGGTGGTGTCTGTCCTTTACTCAAAGGCCCAATGCTGCTGCTGGTGACAAACCTCTGGTGACATCCCTGCTGTCCCCTCAGGTACCTGTTCTGGACAGAGTGGGGGCAGTACCCCCGCATCGAGCGCTCACGCCTGGACGGCACCGAGAGGATGGTGCTGGTCAACGTCAGCATCAGCTGGCCCAACGGGATTTCTGTGGACTACGAGGTACAGTTGGCATCTGGGAGGATGGCACCAGTCCCCGGGGTCCCTGGGTGGTCCCTGGATGGTCCCTGGATGGCACCAGTCCCCAGGGTCCCTGGATGGTCCCTGGATGGTCCCTGGATGGCACCAGTCCCCAGGGTTCTGTGGCCATGTCCTGTTGCTGGGGACTTGCTTGCCCTTCCTTGGGGCTCCAGAGTCTCGGGAGGGTTGTCCAAGGTGCTGTGAACCCCAGGACATCCTGCCAGAGGTGCAGAGGGTCTCACCAGCTGAGACGTTGTCTCACCCCTGCAGGATGGGAAGCTGTACTGGTGTGATGCCCGGACAGACAAAATCGAACGGATTGACCTGGAGACGGGCGAGAACAGGGAGGTTGTCCTGTCCAGCAACAACATGGACATGTTCTCCGTGTCAGTCTTTGAGGAATACATTTACTGGAGTGATAGGTGAGGTGCTGGGGGGCTGGGGGCTCTGTGGAGGGCGGGGGGAGCCGGTGGGAAGGTGGGGAAGGGTCCTTGGTGACCCTGTCCTCCTTCAGGACCCACGCCAACGGCTCCATCAAAAGAGGAAACAAGGACAACGCCACCGAGTCGGTGTCCCTGAGGACTGGGATTGGTGTGCAGCTCAAGGACATCAAAGTCTTCAACCGGGCCCGGCAGAAGGGTAGGTCTGAGCACAGGGAGCTCTTCATTTCTCGGTCTCGAGGTTGTTTATTGTGTCTTATCTATAAAAGATTTTTTCCTGCCCTGCCAAGGTCCGTCCAGCAGGAGAGTTCCAGGCACTCTGCCTGCCCCCAGGGCAGTGTTAGGTCTTTATACTAAAAATTCTGTGTACAATATTTACAATTACTTTGCAGTACCTATCACCTGTGTTAGACAGTTTGTCTCTACTCTAAACCAATCCCAAAGTGCCACCATCACAGCAGAAGATGGAGGCCAAGAAACAGAAGGAGAAAGGCTGGACATGCCCAGGTTCCTCCATCTTGCCTCCTGAACCCCCATTCCAAATCCCCAAAATTCTACATTTTCACCCAGTGATTAATTCACTATCATTCTACTCAAACTCTTGTAGGTTGTAACTCCTCACACAAAGCTGGGAATTGTTTCCAGCCCTTGGGGTGGTGTTAGTTTTTTATACTAAAAGATACATGTACAATATTTACAATTACTTCCCAACACCTATCACCTATGTTAGACAGTGAGTTTCTACTCTAAACCAACCCAAAAGTGCCACCATCACAGCAGGAGATTGAGGCCAAGAAGAAGAAGAAGAAAGGCTGGACATGCCCAGATTCCTCCATTTTGCCTCCTGAACCCCCATACCAAAAACCCCAAAATCTATTTTTCCCACCCTGTGATAATTTCACTATTATTCTACCTAAACTGTTGTGGCTTACTGATCTCCATATAAGGTTGGTAATTTGTTCCACGGGTCATAATCAAACCCACAGGTGTTTTGGGCTCTGTGCCGGGGCTCCTGAGCCCCCTGGCAGGGGTCCTGGCCATCCTGGACAGCCAGAGGGATGTTCTGGGTCCTGACACCTCACATAATCCTGTCTTGGTTTGGGAAGCCAGGTGTCTGCTAAGGAAGGCAGGAGTCTCCCCTGAAACGGAGAATGTAAACCATCCTCACCCTTCTGAATTGCTATAAATTTGAAATTAAGGGGCTCTCAGGCAAAAAAATATGAGAGCAGGAAATAACAGTTCTTTAATAGGGAAAAGAAAAAAAATAAAGGATAAAATAAACAATGCAGTGCACTAGAGCAACACTGCCAGAGTCAGAACCCAACCTGACACCCTGTGGGTCAGGGTGTTGGTGTCAGTCCCATTGGAATTGTGGCTCAGCCCTCCTGCAGTGTCAGGGGTGGTTCTGCTGGAGCAAGGGGGATCTGTAGAGAAGGATGGATTCTGCCTCTGGAGATCCAGTGGAAGGAGAGGCAGCTGCTGTTCCTCTGGGGAATCCAGTGGAGAAGCTGTGCTGGTGTCTCAAAACCTCTGGATTATATCTGGGTAGGAATGTTTGAAATCTCAGATTGTATCCAGATAGGAATGTTTGAAATCTCAGATTCTATCTGGGTAGGAATGTTTGAAATCTCAGATTGTACCCAGGTAGGAATGTTTGAAATCTCAGATTCTATCTGGGTAGGAATGTTTGAAATCTCAGATTGTATCCAGGTAGGAATGTTTGAAATCTCAGATTATATCCGGGTAGGAATGTTTGAAATCTCAGATTGTATCCAGGTAGGAATGTTTGAAATCTCAGATTGTATCTGGGTAGGAATGTTTGAAATCTCAGATTCTATCCAGGTAGGAATGTTTGAAATCTCAGATTGTATCCAGGTAGGAATGTTTGAAATCTCAGATTATATCTGGGCAGCAATGCTTGGCTCCTCCCTCTGGGCTCACATCTCCCCATGGGATGCTGTAGTTCTTATCAGCCATGCAGTGACATTCAATAGTCCGTTATCTGTCACAGACATCTTTTATGGAAAATCCTTTCCTTAGGATTTTTCCTCCTGAGAAGCTGAGAGGCCTCAGGGACAAAATGTAAACATTGATTATCTGCTGCTGTGGAATGCAACAGGGGCATCTGTGATTGGCCCATGTTGGATGTTTGTAATAAATGGCCAATCACAGTGAGCTGGCTCGGACAGAGAGTCCAAGCCACAAGCCTTTGTTATCATTCTTTCCTATTCTATTCTTAGCCAGCCTTCTGATGAAACCCTTTATTCTATTCTTTTAGTATAGTTTTAATGTAATATATATTATAAAATAATAAGCTGTCTGAAACATGGAGTCAGATCCTCGTCTCTTCCCTCATCCTAAAACCCCTGTGAACACCATCACAGTTACCAGCAGATGCCCTCTCCTGAGGGGAGGAGTGAACGCGGTCACTCAACGACAGAGATAAAGCAAACTGCCCACTCGACCAAAGATCACCTGCCGCACAGGTGCTAACAGAAAACATCTCGCATTGCAATTTTCAACAAATCCCCACCTTGTCTCCCCCCGCTGCCAGGCACCAACATCTGTGCCCAGAACAACGGGGGCTGCCAGCAGCTGTGCCTGTTCCGCGGCGGCGGGCAGAGGACGTGCGCCTGCGCCCACGGGATGCTCTCGGAGGACGGCGTCAGCTGCCGCGACTACGACGGGTACCTGCTCTACTCGGAGCGCACCATCCTCAAGAGCATCCACCTGTCAGACGAGAACAACCTCAACGCGCCCATCAAACCCTTCGAGGACGCGGAGCACATGAAGAACGTCATCGCCCTGGCCTTCGATTACCGCTACGGCTCCAAGGGCAGCAACCGCATCTTCTACAGCGACATCCACTTCGGGAACATCCAGCAGATCAACGACGATGGCACGGGGCGCAAGACCATCGTGGAGAGTGAGTTCCCTGGGGTTCTCTGGTGGAATTTTACCAATATGGCTGGGCAGCACGTGCCTGAGCTTGCCTGGCCCTTGCTGCTTGACCAAAAGGTGGCAACTGTGGTGTTTTCACCCCAGAAACACTTTTGGCTGGCTGGGTGTATGGTGTTTTCACCCCAGAGACACTTTTGGCTGGCTGGATGTGTGGTGTTTCACCCCAGAAACATTTTGGATTGCTGGATGAGTGGTGTTTCACCCCAGAGACATTTTTGGCCAGCTGGATGTGTGGTGTTTCACCCCAGAGACACTTTTGGCTGGCTGGATCACCCCAGAGACACTTTTTGCTAGTTGGGTGTGTGGTGTCTCCCCCAGAGGCACTCTTGGCCGGCTGGATGTGTGGTGTTTCACCCCAGAAACATTTTGGGTAGCTGGATGAGTGGTGTTTCACCCCAGAGACATTTTTGGCCATCTGGATCACCCCAGAGGCACTTTTGGCCATCTGGATCACCCCAGAGACACTTTTGGCTGGCTGGATCACCCCAGAGACACTTTTTGCTAGTTGGGTATGTGGTGTCTCCCCCAGAGGCACTTTTGGCCAGCTGGATGTGTGGTGTTTCACCCCAGAGACACCTTTTTAAAATACTTTCTTTTTTTTACTTTTGACTGTAAAAATTAAATACTTTTTTTAGTTGTACACCAGGCTCAGGGCTGGCTGTGACCTTTGCTGTCCCCACAGACGTGGGCTCAGTGGAGGGGCTGGCTTACCACCGTGGCTGGGACACCCTGTACTGGACCAGCTACACCACGTCCACCATCACCCGGCACACCGTGGACCAGAGCAGGCTGGGGGCCTTTGAGAGGGAGACTGTGATCACCATGTCAGGGGATGACCACCCCCGAGCCTTCGTGCTGGACGAGTGCCAGAAGTGAGTGACCCCTGAGGGTCCAGCCAGTGTCCCCAGGGATCCTTGGGGTGGTGGGGAGGGAGCTCTGGATCCCAGCACAGGACCCCCAAGGAGGAAAGACCCTGTAGCCCCCTCCCCAAGCAGCTCCAGACCCTCTGTTCCATCCCCATCCAGCTGCCTCATTCACCCCCTTCCCATTGGTTTTATGTGGGAATCTTGTCCCCTGCATCCCCCCGTCCCTGGAAGCCCCCCAGCCATGGAGGGATGGGCTGAGTCAGCCTGGATGTGGCTGAGTTGGTGCTCCAAAGGCCTGGTGTGTCCCTCCTAGACCCCATCCATGGGGTGCAGCAGCTTCATTCACCCCCTTCCCACTGGTTTTTCGTGGGAATGTTGTCCCCTGCATCCCCCAGCCATGGAGGGATGGGCTGAGCCAGCCTGGATGTGGCTGAGCTGGGGCTCCAAAGGGGTTGTGTGTCCCTCCTAGACCTCTTATCCCATCCCCATCCACGGAGTGCAGCACCCTCATTCACCCCCTTCCTATTGGTTTTATGTGGGAATGTTGTCCCCTGCATCCCCCAGTCTCTGGAAGCCCCCCAGCCATGGAGGGATGGGCTGAGCCAGCCTGGATGTGGCTGAGCTGGGGCTCCAGAGGTGTTTTGTGTCCCTCCCAGAGCCCCTATCCCATCCCCAACCATGGGATGTCACATTTCCCAGCTGGTTGCAGCAGCCTCATTCACCCTCTTCCCACTGGTTTTTCGTGGGAATGTTGTCCCATGCATCCCCCAGCCATGGAGGGATGGGCTGAGCCAGCCTGGATGTGGCTGAGCTGGGGCTCCAAAGGTGTTTTGTGTCTCTTCCCCTCCCAGCCTGATGTTCTGGACCAACTGGAACGAGCAGCACCCCAGCATCATGCGGGCCACCCTCTCCGGTGCCAACGTCCTCATCATCATCGACCAGGACATACGGACGCCCAACGGTTTGGCCATCGACCACAAGGCTGAGAAGATTTACTTCTCTGATGCCACCCTGGACAAGATTGAGCGCTGTGAATACGATGGCTCCCATCGCCACGTGAGTCTGAGGACAGGGAGGTGGGGAGGAGGGTGTCCAAACTGGGGCTGGAGTGTGGGCAGAGGGAAGCAGAGATGTTCCTGGGGCTGGAGAGGTCACTCTGTGTTTGGGGGGCTCTGGGGCTGCACCCCACAGTGGGTTCCTCCTGCTCCCAGTTGGGCTGTGTCCCTGAGAAGTGAGGACTTGGCTTCAAGCTGCATCAGAGGAGGTTCAGGTTGGACACGAGAAGGAATTTCTGAACGTTGGAAGGGGCTGCCCAGGTTGGTGGTGGAGTCACCATCCCTGGAAGTGTCCAAGGAACTGCTGGACTGAGGCAGGGAGTCCAGGTTGGACACGAGAAGGAATTTCTAAACCTTGGAAGGGGCTGCCCAGGTTGGTGGTGGAGTCACCATCCCTGGAAGTGTCCAAGGAACTGCTGGACGTGGCACTGAGTGCTCTGGAGGGGGTCAGTCACAGGTTGGACTTGATCTTGGGAGATCTTTTCCCACCTCAAGGTTTCTGTGAAGTGTCCTAGGACAGGTTGGATGGAGCTTGGAGCAACCCTGGGAGGTGTATCCACCCATGTGGGAACGAGATGAGTTTTAAGGGATGAGTTGACCCTTTCCAACCCAACTCACGCCACGATTCTGTGCCTGGCAGGTGATCCTGAAGTCAGAGCCCGTGCACCCCTTTGGCCTGGCCGTGTATGGGGATTACATCTTCTGGACAGACTGGGTGCGCCGGGCCGTGCAGCGCGCCAACAAATACGTGGGCACCGACATGAAGCTGCTGAGAGTGGACATCCCCCAGCAGCCCATGGGCATCATCGCCGTGGCCAACGACACCGACAGCTGTGAGCACCCTCTGGGGTCCCTGCAGTGTCCCTGATCATCATCTGCTCCTCAGCCTGGCAGCAGGTTTAGGGAAGGGGAACCCATCCCAACGTCCTTCCTGGGACTCCAGGAATCTGTCCCACCATCCTTCATTGGCTCTTTGGGAATCCATCCCACCATCTTTCATGGCCTTTTGGGAATCCATCCCACTGTCCATCATGGCCTTTTGGGAATCCATCCCACTGTCCTTCATGGTCCTTTGGGAATCCATCCCACTGTCCTTCATGGTCCTTTGGGAACCCATCCCACTGTCCTTCATGCTCCTTTGGGAACCCATCCCACCATCCTTCCTGGTCTTTTGGGAATCCATCCCACTGTCCTTCATGCTCCTTTGGGAACCCATCCCTCTGTCCTTCATGGCTTTTTGGGAATCCATCCCTCTGTCCTTCATGGCCTTTTGGGAACCCATCCCACTGTCCATCGTGCTCCTTTGGGAACCCATCCCACCATCCTTCATGGCCTTTTGGGAATCCATCCCACTGTCCTTCCTGGCCTTTTGGGAACCCATCCCACTGTCCTTCATGCTCCTTTGGAAACCTATCCCACCATCCTTCGTGCTCCTTTGGGAACCCATCCCACTGTCCTTCCTGGTCTTTTGGGAAGCCATCCCACCATCCTTTCACGGCTCTTTAGGAACCATCTCTCTGTCCATTCTGGCCCTTTGGGAATCATCCCACTGTGTCCTTCCCAACTTGTTGTTGTCCCCTCATGACTCTCACACCAGAGCTGTCCATCCTCAAACCCAGTACAGGCTGAAGACAAAGAGGATTTGCCCTGTCCCTGCTCTTCCCTTGTAAAATCTGTGGAGACCAGGTTCCTCCAGCCCCCTACACCCTCCATAGCCCCATGGGAAGACCCTGGGGAGGGATCCCACAGCAGGGAGGAGGAGGAGCAGGGTCTGCTGTGTCCATCCCTGGTGTGACCAGTGTCCCTCTGTCCCAGGTGAGCTGTCCCCATGCCGGGTGAACAACGGTGGCTGCCAGGACCTGTGCCTGCTCACCCCCAAGGGCCACGTCAACTGCTCCTGCCGCGGGGAGCGCGTCCTGCAGGAGGATTTCACCTGCAAAGGTGAAGGGGGCCTGGAAGGGGCTGAGGAAAGGAAGGGGTGAGGCTGATCTCAGCCTGGCAGAGCTGACATTGCCGTGCTCTTTCCAGCTGTGAATTCCACCTGCAACGTGCACGAGGAGTTTGAGTGCGGCAACGGCGAATGCATCGACTTCAGCCGCACCTGCGACGGCGTCGTGAACTGCAAGGACAAGTCGGACGAGAAGCAGTCCTACTGCAGTAAGGTTCCTCCTCTTGCTGCCTTGCTCACCCACACACACACCCCAGCACCCCCAGACGCCCTCCCCGAGCTGCCAGCTCCACTCAGAGAGTCACAGAATGGTTTGGCTTGGAAGGGAACAAAATCAGGGGCTTCACCTTCAAGCAGCCAAACACACGAGGCAGGTGCCTCCACACAGCTTTGCAAGGTCTGCTCCTTGTTAATTAGTCTTGGAACCTCTTCCAATTTGCTATTAAATCTTAAAGAGGATGGAGGAAAAAACTTTAGAGGATGGAAGGCAAAAACTTAAGAGGATGGAAGGCAGGATTCACTGTAGTAAATCAATCCTTTTTCCTATGTTAAAGATCATGGAATCATGGAACAGTTTGGGTTGGGAGGGACCTTAAAGCTCATCCCATTTCACCCCCCTGCTGTGGGTAGGGACACTTTCCACTAGCCCAGCCACATCCAACCTGCTCCAAGCCACATCCAACCTGGCCTTGGACTCAGAGAGTTCAATGGAACAGTTTGGGTTGGAAGGGAACAAAATCAGGGGCTTCGCCTTCAGGGCAACCAAGCACACAAGGGAGGTACCTCCATACAGCTTTGCAAGGTCTGCTCCTTGTTAATTAGTCTTAGAACCTCTTCCAATTTGCCATTAAATCTTAAAAAGGATGGAGGCAAAAACTTTAGAGGATGGAAGGCAAAAACTTAGGAGGATGGAGGGCAGGATTCACAGCACTGCAGTAAATCGATCCTTTTTCCTGTGTTAAAGATCATGGAATCATGGAACAGTTTGGGTTGGGAGGGACCTTAAAGCTCATCTCATTTCACTCAGGGACACCTTCCACTAGCCCAGCCACATCCAACCTGCTCCAAGGCACATCCAGCCTGGCCTTGGACATTGCCAGGGTTGCTCAGCAAAGGGCACCAAGACTCCAGAGTGTCCTTCCACCTCTCAGCTCCCCACAGTCTCTCCTGCCCTTCCAGAACTGCGCCCTTTGAGGTTTCCAGACCTTTCCCAATGTTTTGGGACCTGCTGGAACCCTGGAGCTGAGCCTGTGGGGTCTGCAGCACCCTCAAAACACCAGCCCTCACCCCTCTGCATGAGGGAATAGGTTCCCTAATCCTTCTCCCTCTGCTGGAAGCTCCCCAAGGATCTGAGAGGGAATAGGTTCCCTGATCTTTCTCCGTGGTTTCTTCCTCTGCTGGAAGCTCCCCAAAGATCTGATAACCCTCAGGGGCGCCTGCCCTCCTTCTCCTCACCTTCTCCTCTTCCTCCTCCTCCTCTTCCTCCCCGGCAGGCAGCCGCAAGTGCAAGAAGGGCTTCCTGCACTGCATGAACGGGCGCTGTGTCGCCAGCCGCTACTGGTGCGACGGCGTGGACAACTGCGGGGACAACTCGGACGAGGTGCCCTGCAACAGTGAGTGTCTGCCTGGCCCCCATCCAGCCTCTGGCAGCTGCCTGGGACAGGGGACAGCAGCTTCAGGAAGGAGTTACTGTCAGCTTGACAGCAGCAGAGCAGAGCCAGGGCTTAACGGAGAGTCAAGGTCAAGCTTGTGCTGGTTTGTAAAGCTCACGGTGACAGCTGAGAGGAAAAGCTCCTGGGTATGGGTGTGCAGCACTCAGAGCTTCCCAGAGAGAGTGGTTTGACAGCCAGGGGTGTAATGTCACTGCTCCTCATGGCTCCCAGGCTTTCCCTTGGGGGGCTGCAGGGTGGGTCTGCTCGGTTCCAAAGTGACAGGGGCAGTCAGGAGCTCCTCAGAGTCCTGTCCAGCTCTGCTTGTGCCAGGCAGGGTCTGCTTGGTTCCAAAGTGACAGGGGCACTCAGGAGCTCCTCAGAGTCCTGTCCAGCTCTGTTTGTGCCAGGCAGGGTCTGCTCGGTTCCAAAGTGACAGGGGCAGTCAGGAGCTCCTCAGAGTCCTGTCCAGCTCTGCTTGTGCCAGGCAGGGTCTGCTTGGTTCCAAAGTGACAGGGGCAGTCAGGAGCTCCTCAGAGTCCTGTCCAGCTCTGCTTGTGCCAGGCAGGGTCTGGGAGCACTCTGAGCATCCCAGAGCTGTGTGGGCAGTGGGTGGGGGTGTGGGTGTGCATGTGGGGACCCTCCCTCATGGATTATGGGGGTTTCTCTGCTCCCTGGCAGAAACCAGCTGTGCTGCCACCGAGTTCCGCTGCCGGGACGGGACCTGCATTGGGAATTCCAGCCGCTGCAACCAGTTCATCGACTGCGAGGATGCATCTGATGAAATGAACTGCAGTGAGTGCCCAGCTGCTGCCCCTGGCCCCTCCTCAGCTCTGGGGATGCTCCTGCTCTCGGTGCTGGCAGCAGGGAGCTGGGATTTGGGATTTGGGCTTGGCTGGGGAAGGACGAGGGTCCTGCTCCTGTCCTGGGATGGGGCAGCCCCAGCCCATCCCTTCAGCCCCTCTGTGCCAGGCTCAGCACCCCAAAACCTGTTGGATCCCTGCAGTTCTGGGCATGTGTGGGGCACATCTGGGGGTGTGTGGGGCACATCTGGGGGTGTGTGGTGGGCTCTGGCAGCAGGGCAGGGCTCAGTGCCAGACCAGGGGGCTTCTGCTGCGATTCCTGCTGTGTCACTGGAGCTCCTGCTGTGATTCCTCTCAGCTGCCACCGACTGCAGCAGCTACTTCAAGCTGGGGGTGAAGGGCACCACGTTCCAGAAGTGTGAGCACACGTCCCTGTGCTATGCCCCCAGCTGGGTGTGTGACGGTGCCAACGACTGCGGCGATTTCTCGGACGAGCGCAACTGCCCCGGTGAGAGCAGGAGGGCAGAGGGGGCTCTGGGGGGCAGGGATGCCCCTTTTGGGGTCTGCTTGGGCTGTGGAGGCTTGGTTTGCCCACTGGGACTGTTGTCCTCTGTCCGTGTGGCTCCTGCACGGATGGTGCTGCAGTGATGTGGGAGCTGCAGGGGGATTTTGGGGAGGAATCCCTCAGGTCTGGGCTGGGGGCAAGGCAGGACGTGGCCGTGCTGTCGTCCTCACTGATGTTTCCATCACAAAGTAGGTGGGAGGAAGCCCAAATGTCCATCCAACTACTTTGCCTGCCCGAGTGGGAGGTGCATCCCCATGACCTGGACCTGTGACAAGGAGGATGACTGCGAGAACGGCGAAGATGAGGCCCAGTGCAGTGAGCGGCAGGGTGGGGACACTCAGGATTTGGGCTGGGCTGCAGGGTGGTGCTGGAGGGTGGGCAGGACCCTCTTCTCTCCCTGACATCCAAGGACAGACCCCAGATTCTTCCCCTTCTGTGGTTTTACTCCACACTTCTGGGCTTTTAGCTGTGATCAGTGTAAATGTCCTTGTGTGCTGGTTTGCTCAGCACATGCACAAATAATGTCTGTGGCCCTTTTGAATGGGATCAGTTATGGCTCCCTTCAGCTGCATTTTTAGTTCTAACCTCCTGAAACAAGCCCCAAACAGAGCTCAGGAGCTGGGGATCTTCCTCAGGTCCACACCAGCGAGTCCCACTCCATCCCTGTGTGACCACAAGCAGTACCCCCAGCACTCCCCATGGCTCCTGGAGCCTGGCTGGCCCAGCCTGGCCATGCTCTGCTGGTTTCTCCTCCCCTTATCACCTCTCTCTGACCCCCATCTCCTGCTCTTCTCCTCCCCCAGACAAGTTCTGCTACCCTGTGCAGTTTGAGTGCAACAACCACCGCTGCATCTCCAAGCTCTGGGTGTGTGATGGGGCTGATGACTGTGGGGATGGCTCTGACGAGGACAGTCGCTGCCGTGAGTCTGCTCCAGCCTTTCTTCCCCATCTCTGTCCCTTCCTGCTCCAGCACCACCTTCCTGCATCGGTGTTCCTGCCTCTGCCCATCCCTTCTCCCACCTGTGGGCTCAGTGTATCTGTACCTGCTGGGGCTCCAGCAGTGGGGTGATTCCATCCTTATTGGAATTAATCCCAATATAGCTGGATGGGACGTGCCTGGGCTTGCCCAGCCCTTGCTGCTTGACCAGAGGCAGCAGCTGTGGTGGTTTCACCTCAGAGACACCTTTGGCTGGCTGGATATTGCAGCAAAAGTGAGGGTGCCACCTCAGGGGTCTCTTCCCTGACTGATCCATCCCCAGGATGGAGCTGCCTCACGTTGGGTGCCAATATATTGGAATTAAATACCAATATTGCCAAATGGGACGTGCCTGGGTTTGTCCAGCCCTTGCTGCTTGACCAGAGGCAGCAGCTGTGGTGGTTTCACCTCAGAGACACTTTTGGCTGGCTGGATATTGCAGCTGGGTGCTTGGGACAAGTCCAGGCTTGCAGGAGCTCAGGTTTACCTCTGGCAGAGGGGCTTTAAGCGAAGTGAAGGAAAAGGAGTCAGATCTGCTGCAGGTTTTGGATCCAGAGCTTTATTCTGGCCTCTGAATCCAGCACCAGCTCCAACAGAACTCCCTGAGCCCGTGGTTGCTGCTCCTTTTAACCCTGGGGAGAGGGGCAGGGAAAGGGTAGGGAGCCACCAACCAGGTAAGGGGGGGAAGTCTCAGGGGACAAAGGACACCTGGATGGCCCAATGTCCCCCCAGGGCTGAGAGGCATCTTCTGAACTTCACCAATCACACGAGGCCCTTTCTGGAATGCCAAGACTGACGGACAGCACCCAGCAGGGGCAAGGGAAGGGGAAGGGAGAGGTTAAAACAGAATATTACATTGCACCACAACACATCCTGCTCTTTCCTTCCCTAGGGCTCACCACCTGCAGCTCAGGATCCTTCCAGTGCCCTGGCACCTACGTGTGCGTGCCGGAGCGCTGGCTGTGCGACGGGGACAAGGACTGTGCTGATGGGGCTGATGAGACCCTCGCTGCTGGCTGCTGTGAGTGCCTGGGGCTGGGGGAGGCTTGGGGAGGCTTGGGGAGGCTGGGGGCTGGTGGTGACTGTGCCCCTTTGCAGTGTACAACAACACCTGTGACGAGAGGGAGTTCATGTGTGGGAACCGGCAGTGCATCCCCAAGCACTTCGTCTGTGACCACGATGACGACTGCGGTGATGGCTCCGATGAGTCCCCGGAATGTGGTGGGTGTTTGTGGGACCCTGCGTGGGCACTGACCCTGCTGGGTCCTCATGGGCTTTGGGACTGTGCCCTGGGAGGGGCTTCATCACCCTGGAGGGGTTTGGTGAGAGGGAACCCAGAGAGGGAATGCAGAGAGATCCAAACCTACTGAGAGATCCAGAGCCACAGAGGGATCCAAACCCACACAGAGAGATTCAAACCCACACAGAGGGATCCAAACCCACTGAGAGATCCAGACCCACAGAGGGATCCAAACCCACCAAGAGATCCAAACCCACAGGGATATCCAGACCCACCCAGAGAGATCCAGACCCACCCTGAGAGATCCAAACCCACCCTGAGAGATCCAAACCCACCCTGAGAGATCCAAACCCATACTGAGAGATCCAAACCCACAGAGAGATCCAGACCCACCCAGAGATCCAAACTCCACTGAGATCCAGACCCACAGAGAGATTCAAACCCACAGAAACATCCAGACCCACACAGAAACATCCAGACCCACACAGAGAGATTCAAACCCACACAGAGAGATCCAGACCCACACAGAAGGATCCAAACCCACAGAGATTCAAACCCCAGAGAGATCCAAACCCACCCTGAGAGATCCAGACCCACCCAGAGATCCAAACTCCACCGAGATCCAGACCCACAGAGAGATTCAAACCCAGAGAGATCCAAACCCACACAGAGAGATTCAAATCCACCGAGAGATCCAGACTCACAGAGATCCAAACCTAGTGAGAGAGATTCAAATCCCAGAGGGATTCAAACCCCAGAGAGGTTCAGACCCACAGAGAGATCCAGACCCACAGAGATCCAAACCTAGTGAGAGAGATTCAAACCCCAGAGAGATCCAGACCCACAGAGAGATTCAGACCCACAGAGAGATCCAAACCAACAGATTCAAACCCACACAGAGGGATCCAAACCCACACAGAGATCCAAACCAACAGATTCAAACCCACAGAGAGATCCAAACCCACACAAAGATTCAAACCCCAGAGAGATCCAGACCCATAGAGAGATTCAAACCCACAGGGAGACTTAAACCCACTGAAAGATCCAAACCCACTCAAAGATCCAAACCCACAGGGAGTTCCATATGTGTGCAGGGCAGCCCTGTCCCAGGCCAGCTGCTCTGTGTTGTCCCCATCACTGCCAGCAGCTCAGGAAGCTTTGCCTCCACGCTGCCTCCCCCTCTCTCTGAGTGTCCCCACGGTGCCTCTGGGAGGCTGAGGAGGGTGGGCTGCTGGCTGAGCCCCTCACCCTCCCCCAGAATATCCCACCTGTGGCCCCCACGAGTTCCGCTGCCAGAACGGCCGCTGCCTCAGCAACCGGCAGTGGGAATGCGACGGCGAGTTCGACTGCCACGACCACTCGGATGAGGCACCCAAAAACCCACGCTGCAGCAGCCCAGGTACCTCTGGGCTCCTGGGGGGGGATAGTGGAATCCCAGCCAGCCACCCCACTGATCACTGCCACCTCCTCTCTGCAGAACACAAGTGCAACGACTCCTTCTTCCTCTGCAAGAACGGGAATTGCATCTCGGAGGCGCTGCTCTGCGACAACAACAACGACTGCGCCGACGGCTCTGACGAGCTCAACTGCTTCATCAACGAGTGCCTCAACAAGAAGCTGAGTGGCTGCTCCCAGGAGTGTGAGGACCTCAAGATTGGGTACAAGGTAGGGGGACACGGGTTGGGGGCGCTGGCTGCAGAGATTGTGGAATTACAGAATGCCCTGAGTTGGAAGGGACCCACAAAGTCCAACTCCTGCTCCTGCACAGGAGATCTCAGCAATCTCACTCTGTGCCTGAGAGTTGTCCAAATTCTCCTGGGGCTGTGCCAGCCAGCAGTGTCTGATCACCCTCTGGGGGAAGAACCTTTTCCTGATATCCAGCCTAAACCTCCCCTGGCACAGCTGCTGCTGCTCCCTCTCCCTCTCCTCCTCCTCCTCCGCAGGTTGTGTCTGTCCTGTGCCAGGAGATTTCAGCAATCTCACTCTGTGCCTGAGAGTTGTCCAAATTCTCCTAGGGCTGTGCCAGCCAGCAGTGTCTGACCACCTTCTGGGGGAAGAACCTTTTCCTGATATCCAACCTAAACCTCCCCTAGCACAGCTCCTGCTGTTCCCTCTCCTCCTCCTCCACGGGTTGTGTCTGTCCTGTGCCAGCTGGGCCAGGGACGTGACACTGGCTCTTCAAGCACTGTTTGTGCATCTCAGCTGTCCTTGCTGACTCTGCATGTCCCATGGTGACACTTGTCACCTCCCAGCACCTGCCACCTCCTGCCTTGGAGGTGTCTGACAGCTCTGGGTTGCTCCTGCAGTGCAGATGCCGTCCTGGCTTCCGGCTGAAGGACGATGGGAAGACGTGCATCGACATCGACGAGTGCTCCACCACCTACCCCTGCAGCCAGAAATGCATCAACACCCTGGGCAGCTACAAGTGCCTCTGCACTGAGGGCTACAAGCTCAGACCTGACGACCCCACCAGCTGCAAGGCTGTCACAGGTGAGAGCCAGGTGTGGGCGCAGAGCTCAGGAGGTTCCTGGTGACCGTGGGATGCTCCTGGCGCTGGAGATGGAGGGTGAGGTGGCTGCCCCCAGCTCATGAGGGAGGGGTGGCAGGTCTGCAGGGTTCTGCTCACATCCCAGCAGTGCTCCCCTGCCACTTTTCTGTGACCGTGGTCACAAGGGTTTTCAGGATGAAGAAGAGACGAGAATGTTGACTCCATGATCAGAAGGCTTGATTTATTATTTTATGATATATGTTACATTAAGACTATACTAAAAAGCAATAGAAAGGAAAAGGTTTCTTCAGAAGGTAGCTAAGCTAAGAATAGAAAAGAATGAATAACAAAGATCTGTGTCTCAGACAGAGAGCAAGAGCCAGCTCTGCCATGAGTGGTCAGGAAATCCAAACATCCACAGGAGACCAATCATGGCTCTACCTGTTGCATTCCACAGCAGCAGATAACCATTGTTCACTTTTGGTTGCTGAAACTGCAGCTTCTCACAAGGAAAAACCCTAAGAAAGGATTTTTCATGAAAGATGTCTGCGACACTGTTCCCTCTTTCCCTGTGCAGATGAAGAGCCTTTCCTCATCTTCGCCAACCGCTACTATCTGAGGAAGCTCAACCTGGACGGCTCCAACTACACTCTGCTCAAGCAGGTGAGGGGTGAGTGGGAGCAGGAGGCACAGCAGCCCCATGTGGAGGGCATCTGGGGATGGAGCAAGCCCTGAAGGACACAGGAGCTGCCAGCTGAGGAGTTTGGGCTCCTGGCTTCTCAGGGGAATGGCAGATCCATCTAAATGTCAGGAGGTCACTGCAAGGCAGGGAGGCTGTGGGCTCTATAAACCCCTCTAGAGCCCATGGCAGCCACTGAGGCTGCTGCAACCTTTCTCCCTCCCTGCTCTCCAGGGGCTGAACAACGCTGTGGCTCTGGATTTCGACTACAGGGAGCAGATGATCTACTGGACAGATGTGACCACGCAGGGCAGCATGATCCGCCGCATGCACATCAACGGCAGCAACGTCCAGGTGGGGACTGTGGGCATCCACGGAATTAGAGGGAATTCACCCATGAGAGCATCCCCATGTCCCTGTGGTTGCAGCCCTGTCCCCCTTGTGCTCCCTGTCCCCTCTGTGTCCGTGTCCCCCACTGTGAAAATCTACAAAATCAGAGGGTTTGGGGAAAGCTGCAAAAGGCAGGGCTCAGATGCAGCAGAACTGTGAGCAGAGCTAAAGCAGCAGCCATGAGATAGGTCAGCAGAAAAATTATTTAAACTGTAGGAAAAGCAAAGGCAAATAGAACAATGGCCTGTGTATTAACGCTTGTCTGAATAGCTCTCTGAGCTGCAGAAAAGTTTATCTAGCAAGATATTAGGAAAATTAAAGCTTAATAATGGAGCTCTGTGCGTTGTGTTTTAGGGCTTACAAGCAGGTATTGTATTCAAAATAAGCAAGCATTGTTTAACCAAAGGTACCTGTGCTTATGGTGGTTGGATAGAACTACTGTCAATGTGCTTTTGCTTTGTGGGATTGGTCAAGAAGCTTATAAAGTGAGTTATAACATTGAGTTTTCTAGCCTGCTGCCTGGATTGTGAGCTGCTGGCATCTTCCCTTTGTGGTAATCATGTAATGAGACTGATGCTGGAAAGGCTCATTCTGCAGCAGCCCCGTCTCGTGTGTGTCTGTAAATAAACCCCCCTGCCAGCTTCAGGGACATGGGGCACCCCCTGGGGCATCCCTGGGCCTCACCCACCTCCTGCCCCACTCTGGGGTCATCACTGGCCTTTGGGAGCCAGCCCCAGTTGCTGGGGGGTGTTTTGTAGCTCCACACCAAGCAGGGGTGGGCTCCACGCTGCCCTGAAATGTGGGGTAAGGAAGGTTGGGGGAAGAGTCATGGAGTTGTCAAAGAAGGGGGGATTTATTGATACAAATGACAGAAGTTTGGGTTGGATAATTAAACAGAAAGTGAATCATGAAGTGAGCTTGATAAAAAATCAGGGGCTGGGGTTTAGTTGAGGCATACCATTAAGGAGGGGGGGAAACCCTCTTTCTTTAGCTTAAAAGGCAAATGCTGGTTCATAGCTTCTTAATGATTAGGATGATATTAGAGAGGATCAGCTTTTGAATGGAATGATTTGGGGCAGAAGGGATCTTAAAGTTTCTCCAGTTTCACTCCCCTGACGTGGGCAGGGACACCTTCCACTATCCCAGGCTGCTCCAAGCCCCATCCAACCTGGCCTTGGACACTTCCAGGGATCTGGGGCAGCCACAGCTTCTCTGGACAACCTCTGCCAGGGCCTCCCCACCCTCACAGGGAGGAATTTCTTCCTAATATCCCATCGAAACCTGAGAAGGGAGTGATGTCTCATCTCTGAGACATCAAGGTTTGGTTCTCTCTGCTCATCCCCATCGCCTCTGGCTCCTCCTGGCAGGTCCTTCACCGCACTGGGCTCAGCAATCCTGATGGGCTGGCCGTGGACTGGGTGGGAGGAAACCTCTACTGGTGTGACAAGGGCCGTGACACCATCGAGGTGTCCAAGCTCAACGGGGCCTACCGCACCGTGCTGGTCAACTCGGGGCTGCGCGAGCCCCGCGCGCTCGTGGTGGACGTGCAGAACGGGTGAGAGCCTGGGCCACGTGGGGCTGCTGCTCTGCTCTGAGCTGGGAAGGGGGCTGTGCTCATCTTGCTGCTGTCCCAGAGGTTGGGAGATGGGATCAAGCCTTCCCTCTTGGCCACTGGGGTGCTTTTCCCGACCCTGTGCCTGTGCGCCTCTGTTTAGCACAGAGTCATGGATGGAATGGGCCTTAAAGACCATCCTGTTCCACCCCACTTCCACTATCCCGGGCTGCTCCATGCCCCATCCAACCTTGGACACTTCCAGGGATGGAGCAGCAACAACTCTGGGCATCCTGTGCCAGGGATTCTCACAGGGAGAAATTTCTGTGGTTTCCAACTCAGCATCTCTTGTGTTTCTCCCCCAGCTACCTCTACTGGACACAGACTGGGGTGACCACTCCCTGTGTACCCTGTGCCTGTGTACTGCCATTTATCACAGAGTCATGGGGTGGTTTGGGACAGAAGGAACCCATCCCAAACCATCTTGTTCCACCCCATTGCTGTGGGCAGTCACCTCCCATTGTCCCAGGTTGCTCCATGCCCTGAGGTTTGGGGAAAGGGGCTGTGGTCATCTTGCTGTAGTCCCAGAGCTTGGGAGATGGGATCAAGCCTTTCCTCTTGGCCTCTGGGGCACCTGGTTGGTTTTCCCTACCCTGTGCCTGTGCACCTCCATTTATCACAGAGTCATGGGGTGGTTTGGGATGGAAGGGGCCCTAAAGACCATCTTGTTCCACCCCATTGCTGTGGGCAGTCACCTTCCACTACCCCAGGTTGCTCCATGCCCCATCCAACCTTGGACACTTCCAGGGATGGGGCAGCAACAACTCTGTGCCAGAACCTCACAGCCCTCAAGGGAGAAATTTCTGTGGTTTCCAACTCAGCATCTCTTGTGCTTCACCCCCAGCTACCTCTACTGGACAGACTGGGGTGACCACTCTCTGATCGGGAAGATCGGCATGGACGGCACCAACCGCAGCGTCATCGTGGACACCAAGATCACCTGGCCCAACGGGCTCACCCTCGACTACATCAACAGCAGGATCTACTGGGCTGATGCCCGGGAGGACTACATCGAGTTTGCCAGCCTGGATGGCTCCAACAGGCACACGGGTGAGAGCTCCATGCGTGCCAGCACACCCAGGCTCTGGGTCAGGTGTTAGAGTGAGAGCCAGCATTGTTGGGGACAGTCCCCAGCTCTGGCCACTCCTCTGTGTCCATGGTGCTTCCTTGTGGGAGGGGAAGGTGGCTCAGCCCCTCTCTGAGTGCCTGCTCCTGAGCTCCATGGGTGCCAGCACACCCAGGCTCTGGGTCAGGTGTTAGAGTGAGAGCCAGCACTGTTGGGGACAGTCCCCAGCTCTGGCCACTCCTCTGTGTCCTTGTGTGTGGGAGGGGAACATGGCACTCACTGAGCACCCACTCCTCTCTCAGTGCTGAGCTCCATGGGTGCCAGCACACCCAGGCTCTGGGTCAGGTGTTAGAGTGAGAGCCAGCAATGTTGGGGACAGTCCCCAGCTCTGGCCACTCCTCTGTGTCCTCTTTGCTGCTTCCTTGTGGGAGGGGAGCGTGGCTCAGCCCCTCTCTGAGTGCCTGCTCCCCTCACAGTGCTGAGCCAGGACATCCCTCACATCTTTGCGCTCACCCTCTTCGAGGATTTCATCTACTGGACCGACTGGGAGACCAAATCCATCAACAGAGCCCACAAGACAACAGGAGCCAACAAGACCCTGCTGATCAGCACCTTGCACAGGCCCATGGACATCCACATCTACCACCCCTACCGCCAGCCTGACGGTGAGCAACGTGGGAAATGGATTTGTAGACAATTCTCAAGGCCTGACAAAAGGCTCACACTGTATGCAAACCTTGAGATAAGAAATGCTGACTTGGAAATGCCATGGAATAGGACAGAGAGAGAGAAATGGAACTAGAAACAAGTTGCAAAGGGTGGCCTTGCAAATAAGACTGGATACTTTAGAGAAATAGAAGTGCAAATTCTCATTTTCATTTCTCACGGACCACAGCTTGGGGGTGCTGGGGAACCACCTCAGGAAAGGGATGTGGGGGGATGCCAGGGAGCAGATGACAAGGGTCAGAGTGTCCCCAGCTTGGTCTGACTTGCTGCTGTCACCCTGCTCTCCCCAGTTCCCAACCACCCCTGCAAGACCAACAACGGCGGCTGCAGCAACCTCTGCCTGCTGTCCCCAGGTGGGGGGCACAAATGTGCCTGTCCCACCAACTTCTACCTGGGCAGTGATGGCAAAACCTGTGTGTCCAACTGCACTGCCAGCCAGGTAAGCTCCTGCCTGCCTGTCCCTGCCTGTCCCTGCCTGTCCCTGCCTGTCCCTGTGTGTCCTTTCCTGTCCCTGCCTGTCCCTGCCTGTCCTTTTGTGTCCCTGCCTGTCCTTTCCTATCACTGCCTGTCCCTGCCTGTCCCTGCCTGTCCCTGTCTGTCCTTTCCTGTCCTTCCTGTCCCTGCCTGTCCCTGCTTGTCCCTGCCTGTCCTTTCCTGTCCTTTCCTGTCCCTTCCTGTCCCTGCCTGTCCCTGCCTGTCCCTGCCTGTCCTTTCCTGTCCCTTTCTGTCCCTGCCTGTTCCTCCCTGTCCCTGCCTGTCCTTTCCTGTCCCTTTCTGTCCCTGCCTGTCCCTGCCTGCCTGGATATTCCCCATGCCCGTGTCCCTCCTGCCATGATCTCCCTAGTGATAATGAGGTGTTGTTTGGGTGCAGGCAGCACCTCCCTCCTGTGGCACCTCATGTTTGAAGTGGAGCCAGAGAACCTCCAGCTCTGGAATGTTCTTTTACCCCTCTCCTCAAATCCCAAGGGCCTGGGTGGGGTTAAGGCTTTGCTCTGGGTCAGGATTTGGGAATACCTGGAGGGGACAACACAGGATCAGTGCCCTTGGCTGGGCTCACAGGGGATGAAATTTGGGGTAAATTTGGGGTCCCCCTCCCCATCCTGAACCACCCCACGAGCTGTTCTCTCCTTCAGTTTGTCTGCAAGAATGACAAGTGCATCCCTTTCTGGTGGAAATGCGACACCGAGGACGACTGCGGGGACCGATCGGACGAGCCGGAGGATTGCCGTGAGTGCCAGGGGGTGACACAGCCCCAGCGTGTCCCAGCGTCCCCCAGGGTGTGCAGGGTGGCTGTTGGGACAGCCCCAGGGAGGGCAGGGTCAATCAGAACAGGCTTCAGGGAGCAGTGGCACACATCTGTGCCATGGAGCAGGGCCCGAGCCCAGAATTGGATGCTGAGTCTGGAGGGTGTCCAGATGACACCAGAGGGGTGGAGCGAGGGTTTGAGGTTGAGATGTGCCCTGAGAATGTTCCTCAGAGCAAACCTGTGGCCCTGTGTTACCCCACAGCTGAGTTCAAGTGCAGGCCAGGGCAGTTCCAGTGCTCCACAGGGATCTGCACCAACCCCGCCTTCATCTGCGACGGCGACAACGACTGCCAGGACAACTCCGATGAGGCCAACTGTGGTAGGTTCCCTGTGTCCCCCTGTGACCCTCCACAGCGTGGAGATGCTGCCTGTCACCCCCTGACTGTCACCTCTTCCCCAGACATCCACGTCTGCCTGCCCAGCCAGTTCAAGTGCACCAACACCAACCGCTGCATCCCCGGCATCTTCCGCTGCAACGGGCAGGACAACTGTGGGGATGGAGAGGATGAGAAGGACTGTCGTGAGTGGGGGGCTCTGGGGCTCAGCTGGGAGCTGCTGTGGGTCAGATTGAGGGGCTCTTGGGGTGTTTGGCTCCCTGGGTTGTGCCAGGGCTTTCTCCATACCCCTGGTCTCTGCAGACCCTTTGTTCCCGCTGCTGTTTCCCAGTGGGAATGAAATCCTTAAGTCCCTTGAGCCTGTTGTCCAGCTGAGGGATCTGCCCTGTTTCCTAGTGGGAATGAAATCCTTAAGTCCCTTGATGTGGAATTTGAGCTGAGCCTGTTGCCCAGCTGAGGGATCTGGTGGCCTCTGCCCTCTTTCCGAGTGGGAATGAAATCTTTAATTCCCTCAAAGTGGATTTGGGCTGAGCCTGTAGCCCAGCTGAGGGATCTGGTGGCCTCTGCCCTGTCCCCCCATAGCTTGGAGTCTTCTGGGGCCATTTTATGGCTCTGCTCCATCTCCATGAGCACCCCTTGTGATCCCTGGAGCACCCACACACCTCTCGACCCCAGGGCTGATTTTTGGGGAAGGGAATGGCTGTCCCTGCCTGCCCTGCTGCCTTTCCTGACCCCCCCTTCTCCCTGCTGCAGCTGAGGTGACCTGTGCCCCCAACCAGTTCCAGTGTGCCATCACCAAGCGCTGCATCCCCCGGGTCTGGGTCTGTGACCGTGACAACGACTGCGTGGACGGCTCTGATGAACCTGCTAACTGCAGTAAGGCACCTGTGTGGGGAGGGGGCTCTGCCCACTGTAAAATGCCCACACCGGGCACCTCTGCGTGCTGGAGGGGTGGCAGGTCCCTGCTCTGTCCCTTCTTGGTCCCTGCTCTGTTTCTGCTCAGTTCCTGCCCAGTTCGACCTCGGTCCCTCCTCAGTCGCTGCTCAGTCCCTCCTTGGTTCCTCCTTGGTCTTTGCTCAGTTCTTGCTCAGTTCCTGCTCAATTCCTGCTCAGTTCTACCCCAGTCCCTGCTCAGTCCCTGCTCAGTTCTACCTTGATCCCTGCTCAGTTCTAACTCAGTTCATGCTCAGTTCCACCCCAGTCCCTGCTCAGTCCCTGCTCAGTTCTACCTTGATCCCTGCTCAGTTCCTACTCAGTTCCTGCTCAGTTCTACCCCAGTCCCTGCTCATTCCCTGCTCAGTCCCTGCTCAGTTCTACCCCAGTCCTTCCTCAGTTCTACCTCAATCCCTGCTCAGTTCCTGCTCAGTTCCACCCCAGTCCCTGCTCATTCCCTGCTCAGTCCCTGCTCAGTACTATCCCAGTCCCTGCTCAATTCTTACTCAGTCCCTGCTCAGTTCCTGCTCAGTTCTAACTCAATCCCTGCTCATTCCCTGCTCAGTCCCTCTCTCAGTCCCTGTGGGCAGTGGCTGATGCTGTTGCTGGCTCTGTCCTGCTGGGATCCTCCTCCCCTGACTTCTCCCTGGAGAACTGCATGAAAGGGAGGAGTACCCCAGGCTCCCACCCATCTCCAGGCTGTCCATCAGCCCTGCAGAGAGCAGCACAGGCCTGAGCAGTGTCCTGTGTCCCTTTTGTCCCCTGCAGCCCAGATGACCTGTGGTGTGGACGAGTTCCGCTGCAAGGACTCGGGCAGGTGCATCCCAGCACGCTGGAAATGTGACGGGGAGGACGACTGTGGGGATGGATCTGATGAGCCCAAGGAGGAATGCGGTGAGCAGGGGCCCTGGGGACAAGCCAGTGGCATTTGTGTCCCTGTTCTCTGAGGGACAGGCTGGCCTGGAGCTGGCTGGCTCCTCTGGGGTGTCCCAGGAGCTCCAGCTGCTCCTCTCTGGGTGGCGTGGGCAGGGCTGGGTGAGAGGGAGGTACAAGGGCAGTGCTGACCCCTGTCCTGGTCCCTGTCCCATCCATCCCCTCCTTTGGGGCAGTGCTGACCCTGTCCCTGTCCCTGTCCCATCCATGCCCTCCTTCAGGGCAGTGCTGACACCTGTCCCTGTCCCATCCTCCTGTCATACAAGGCAGTGCTGACCCCTGTCCCTGTCCCATCCCTTCCATCGTGTGGAGCAGTGCTGACCCCTGGCCTGTCCCAGCCCTGTTCCTGTCCCCATTGTCCACCCAGATGAGTGCACGTGTGAGCCATACCAGTTCCCTGTCCTGTCCCTGTCCCTGCTGTCCCTGTCCCTGAGCTGTCCCTGTCCCTGTCTGTGCCCTGTCCCTGTCCCCATTGTCCCCCCAGACGAGCGCATGTGTGAGCTGTACCAGTTCTCTGCTCTGTCCCTGTCCTGTCCCTGACCTGTCCCTGACCTGTCCCTGACCTGTCCCTGTCCTGTCCCTGTCACTGTCCCCCCAGACGAGTGCATGTGTGAGCTGTACCAGTTCTCTGTTCTGTCCCTGTCCCTTTCCCTGACCTGTCCCTGACCTGTCCCTGACCTGTCCCTGTCACTGTCCCCCCAGACGAGCGCATGTGTGAGCCGTACCAGTTCCCTGCCCTGTCCCTGCCCTGTCCCTGTCCCTGACCTGTCCCCATTGTCCCCCCAGACGAGCGCACGTGCGAGCCGTACCAGTTCCCTGCCCTGTCCTGTCCCTGTCCCTGACTTGTCCCTGTCCCTGAGCTGTCCCTGTCCCTGACCTGTCCCCATTGTCCCCCCAGACGAGCGCACGTGCGAGCCGTACCAGTTCCGCTGCAAGAACAACCGCTGCGTGCCGGGCCGCTGGCAGTGCGACTACGACAACGACTGCGGGGACAACTCTGACGAGGAGAGCTGCAGTACGTGCCACCCCCAGCCCCTGCTGTCCCCAGCACTGCACAGGGGACAGCTTTGGGGCCCCCAGCCCCTCCTGTGCTGTTAGGTTGGTGGTTGGGAGAGACAAGGACAGCCAGGACACAGCTGTCCCTGTGCCATCCATAGGGGCAGCACTGTCCCTGTCCCTGTGCCCTCCTTTGGGGCAGCACTGTCCCTGTCCCTGTGCCATCCATGCCCAACTTTGGGGCAGTGGTGACCCTGACCCTGTGCCATCCATGCCCTCCTTTGGGGCAGCACTGTCCCTGTCCCTGTGCCATCCATGCCCTCCTTTGGGGCAGTGGTGACCCTGTCCCTGTGCCATCCATGCCCTCCTTTGGGGCAGTGGTGACCCCTGTCCATGCCCTCCTTTGGGGACAGTGGTGACCCTGTCCCTGTGCCATCCATGCCCTCTTTTGGGGCAGCACTGACCCCTGTCCATGCCCTCCTTTGGGGACAGTGGTGACCCTGTCCCTGTGCCATCCATGCCCTCCTTTGGGGCAGTGCTGTCCCTGTCCCTCTCCCTGTCCCTGTCCCTGTGCCATCCATGCCCTCCTTTGGGGCAGTGGTGACCAAGACCCTGACCCTGTGCCATCCATGCCCTCCTTGGGGGCAGTGGTGACCCTGTCCCTGTCCCTGTGCCATCCATGCCCTCCTTTGGGGCAGTGCTGACCCTGTCCCTGTGCCAAGGGGACACCCCAAAGGTGACAAGTGGCACTGAAGGGGTGACCCCAACACACTCCCTGCAGGAGCATGGGGGGCCCAGCAGAGTCACCTGAGGGCACCTTGTCCTGCTTTGCCACCAAGCATCGCCCCCTGTGTCACCCCCTGCCTGGCAGTGCCACCTGGGATGGCGGTGGGGACAACACAGAGGGTTCCAAGCTGCCCATGGGATGGCACCAGGGTCTGCTGCTTGATCCTCTCCCACCCCACAGCACCCAGAGGGGTTCAGGGTACCCATGGGGTGGCACCAGGGTCTGCTGCCAGATCCTGTCCCACCCCACAGCACCCAAAGGGGTCCAGGCTGTCCATGGGATGGCACCAGGGTCTGCTGCCCGTCCCTCTCCCACCCCACAGCACACAGAGGGTTCCAGGCTGCCCATGGGGTGGCACCAGGGTCTGCTTCTTGATCCTGTCCCACCCCACAGCACCCAGAGAAGTTCAGGGTACCCATGGGGTGGCACCAAGGTCTGCTGCTTGATCCTCTCCCACCCCACAGCACCCAGAGGGTTCAAAGCTGCCCATGGGGTGGCACCAGGGTCTGCTGCCTGTCCCTCTCCCACCCCACAGCACCCAGAGGGTCCCAGACTCCCTGTGAGATGGCACCAGGGTCTGCTGCCAGACCCTCTCCCACCCCTCAGTGCCCACTGGGTCCCTCTGTCATCTTGCAGCTCTTCAGGGTGCAGCTTTTGGTTTTCTTTTTTGTTGACTTCCCGTCGTGTTTTTGAGTTTGTGCCATTTCACTTCATCTTATGTTTTTCTCCATTTTCACACTGTCGGTATGGGGCGCTCAGAGGTAGGTTCCTGCCAAAATCTTTTAATTCCATGTTACAGTCTCTCTAAACCCAATGAAGACAATACTTTCTAGGTGAGGGCAGAGGGGCTGGGACTGGACAATCCAGGTGGATTTTCTGAGCATCAGCACCAGCATCTCCCTCCGTGGAAGCACAGCTGGGGAGGGTCTGACCCTGCTGCTCTGCAGGGCTCTGCATGGCTTGGATTTGGCTCCAAAACCCATCCCCACCTGCCTCTCCCTGTTCCCCTCTTCCCCACAGTCCTGTGCCATGAATGGGGGGGTCCCTGTGCCCCAATACCCCTCTGGGGGCTATAGGGAGGGGAAGGCTCCCAAAAGCCATCCCAGGTGGGCAGCTGTGCCAGGTGCCATCCTCCTGGATGTGGCACTGGCTGTGCCAGTGAGCTGTGAGCTGTCCCCATGCCCTGTGAGGGGGCACAGGGGTGGGCACTGCTGCACTTCCTCCTGCCTGGGGGGCAGCTGGGGTGGGCAGCAGTGGGGCTGGTGCTGCCCTGTGGAGAGTGAGTGACCTCAGTGGCCACAGTGTCCCCCAAAACCCCCACAGGGAGTGGGCTGGGAAGGGGCTGGGAGTTGGTACCAGCTGTGCCCCTCTGCCAGCTCCCACTGTACCCCCTGTCCCCAGTGCCACCAGCCGTGTGTCCCTGTCACCCTGTGCCCCCCCCAGCTGCTGGCCAGGGACACCCCCTGTCCCCAGTGCCACCAGCCGTGTGTCCCTGTCACCCTGTGCCCCCCCAGCTGCTGGCCAGGGACACCCCCTGTCCCCAGTGCCACCAGCCATGTGTCCCTGTCGCCCTGTGCCCCCCCAGCTGCTGGCCAGGGAGGGAAGAGGGAGGAGACGAGGATCTGACTCTATGTTTCAGAAGGCTGGATTTATTATTTTTAATATTATTATTAATAATAATTTTAATAATATTATCATTATTTATATTATTATATATCAAATATAATATATTCATAATTCACACCCCGTGCCTTCAGGCTGTCCCCACACTCAGGGCACTCTCTGTGCTCTGTCCCCAGCATCCAGGCCCTGACAGCCAGGCTGTGTGGCCACAGTGTCCCCCAAAACCCTCACAGGGAGTGGTGTGGGAGTTGGTACCAGCTGTGTCCCTCTGCCAGCTCCCACTGTACCCCCTGTCCCCAGTGCCACCAGCCGTGTGTCCCTGTCACCCTGTGCCCCCCAGCTGCTGGCCAGGGACACCCCCTGCCCTCAGGCTGTCCCCAAGCTCAGGGCACTCTCTGTGCTCTGTCCCCAGCACCCAGGCCCTGACAACCAGGCTGTGTGGCCACAGTGTCCCCCAAAACCCCCACAGGGAGTGGTGTGGGAAGGGGCTGGGAGTTGGTACCAGCTGTGCCCCTCTGCCAGCTCCCACAGCTCTGCCCGTACCCCCTGTCCCCAGTGCCACCAGCCGTGTGTCCCTGTCACCCTGTGCCCCCCAGGTGCTGGCCAGGGACACCACCTGCCCTCACAGGCTGTCCCCACACTCAGGGCACTCTCTGTGCTCTGTCCCTAGCACCCAGGCCCTGCTCTGAGAGCGAGTTCTCCTGCGCCAACGGCCGCTGCATCGCGGGCAGGTGGAAATGCGACGGCGACCACGACTGCGCCGACGGCTCCGACGAGGTACGAGCAGGACGGGGACACTTCCCCCCCCGTGCCCCTGCCCTGGGGCTGTGGCAGCAGGACAGGGGCCTGCCATGGCCACCGTGTCCCTTGCTTGTCCCCTGCAGAAAGACTGCACCCCTCGCTGCGAGATTGACCAGTTCAAGTGCAAGAACGGGCACTGCATCCCCATGCGCTGGCGCTGCGACGCCGACGCCGACTGCATGGATGGCAGCGACGAGGAGAACTGTGGCACAGGGGGTAATGGCACTGCTGGATGTCCCCTGGGGCTGCTGGTGTCCCCCACTCCCTGTCCTGGTGTCGTCGTGTCCCTGCTGTGGGTGGGAGCGCTCCCCTCTGTGTGTGTGTGTGTCCCACTCTGAGCACGCACGGACATGGAAACCCCCCAGGCCTGGAGACCCCCTGTGCATGCTGGAAATTGGAATTGCAGCCCCAGGGTGGGGTTTTGGCAGGAGGGCAGCACGAGCTGGCATGTCCCTTCTTGCAGTGACACGTCCCATCTTACACTGACACATCCCCTCTTGCACTGACACATCCCCTCTTGCACTGATGTGTCCCCTACTGCACTGAAATGTCCCCCCTTACACTGATGTGTCCCCCCGTGCACTGACACATCCCTTCTTGCACTGCCATGTCCCCCACTGCACTGACATGTCCCCTGTTCCACTGCCATGTCCCTCCTTACACTGACATGTCCCCTGTTGCTCTTCCATGTCCCCCCTTGCACTGACATGTCCCCCTTGCACTGACACCTCCCCTCTTGCACTGCCATGTCCCCCACTGCACTGACATGTCCCCTGTTCCACTGCCATGTCCCTCCTTACACTGACATGTCCCCCCTTGCTCTTCCATGTCCCCCCTTGCACTGCCATGTCCCCCATTGCACTATGTCCCCCATTACACTGACACATCCCTTCTTGCACTGCCATGTCCCCCACTGCACTGACATGTCCCCTGTTCCACTGCCATGTCCCCCCTTGCACTGCCATGTCCCCCATTGCACTGCCATGTCCCCCTTGCACTGACATGTCCCCTCTTGCACTGCCATGTCCCCATTACACTGACATGTCCCCTCTTGCACTGACATGTCCCCCATTACACTGACATGTCCCCTGTTGCTCTGCCATCTCCCCCCTTGCACTGACATATGCCCCCTTACACTGCCATGTCCCCTCTTCCTCTGCCATGTCCCCCATTGCTCTGCCATGTCCCCCCTTGCACTGACATGTCTGCTCTTGCTCTGCCATGTCCCCCTTGCACTGCCATGTCCCTCCTTTCACTGCCATGTCCCCCATTGCTCTGCCATGTCCCCCCTTGCACTGACATGTCCCCCCTTGCTCTGCCATGTCCCCCTTGCTCTGCCATGTCCCCCTTGCTCTGCCATGTCCCCCCTTGCACTGCCATCTCCCCCGTTGCTCTGCCATGTCCCCCTTGCTCTGCCATGTCTCCCCTTGCTCTGCCATGTCCCCCCTTGCACTGACATGTCCCCCTTGCTCTGCCATGCCCTCCTTGCACTGCCATGCCCCCCGTTGCTCTGCCATGTCCCCCCTTGCTCTGCCATGTCCCCCTTGCACTGACATGTCCCCCTTGCACTGTCACAGTCCGCACGTGTCCCCTGGACGAGTTCCAGTGCAACAACACCCTGTGCAAGCCCCTGGCCTGGAAATGTGACGGGGAGGACGATTGTGGGGACAACTCGGACGAGAATCCCGAGGAGTGCTGTGAGTGACACTGCCCCCAAGCCCTCACACAGCCCAGGATGGGGGGACACTCCTGGAGCCTGAGCACCAGAGGGGGACCAGAGAGTCTGGGGGGGACCTCTGGGGGGTGAGGGGTTGGAGGTTGTGACAGTGTTCACAGGGGCCCGAGGATGAGGGAAGAGATGAGGATCTGACTCTGTGTTTCAGAAGGCTTGATTAATTATTTTTAATATTATTATTAATAACTTTAATAATATTATTATTTATAATATTATCTAGAACCTATATAATATAATATAATGTACAATATACTTATAATATATTTTAAATATTATTTTAATTTTATAATTATAATTAATATGTTTATAATTTAATTTAGAAATAATTTAATTTTAATTTAATTTTAATTTAATTTATCATTAATTTTAATAATATATTTAATAATTTTAATATTATTATATTATATTATATTATATTATATACTCTATATAAAACTTTATATTAAAACTATACTAGAAGAATAGAAGAAAGGATTTCATCAGAAGGCTTGAAGGAATAGAATAGGAATGGAATGATAAATAAAATCTTGTGACTGACCAGAGAGTCCGAGACAGCTGGGCTGTGATTGGCCATTAATTAGAAACATCCACATGAGACCAATCACAGATGCACCTGTTGCATTCCACAGCAGCAGATAACCATTGTTTACATTTTTTTCCTGAGGCCTCTCAGCTTCTCAGGAGAAAAAATCCTAAGGAAAGGATTTTTCATAAAAGATGTCTGTGACAGGAGGTGACTCTGATTGAGGGGCTGCTGGTGGGGAGGGGGCTGAGGATTTTTCATAAACCGTGTCTGTGACAGGAGGTGACTCTGATTGAGGGGCTGGGTGAGGAGAGGGCTCCCAGCAGCCAGATTGTCTTTGCTTCAGTCTCTTTGCTTCAGCCTCCGGAGCCCGCTCGGCCGCGTGGGACAGCCCTGAGCGGAGAGCTGAGAGGGGGCAGAGGCCGAGCAGCAGCTCGTGTGACATGTGTGACAGCCTGGCTCCGGCGTCTCCTTTCACCGTCACCGTTTGTTTCTGTTTGCTGGTGCAGTGAAATTCCAGTGTCCCCCCAACAGACCGTTCCGCTGCAAGAACGACCGGGTGTGTCTGTGGATCGGTCGGCAGTGCGACGGGATCGACAACTGTGGCGACAACACCGATGAGAAGGACTGCGGTGAGTGGGGCTGATTCTTCTCCCTCAGCTCTGCCATTGCAGCTCTGAAATGCTGCTCAGTGTCCAAAGGGTGCAGTGGGGGCAGGACACCAGTGACATCTGCTGCTGTTTGTGCTGCCCGACTCCTTGGTGTGCTCTTGTTCTGATCCGTCCTTACGAACGGGGTTTGTGGATTTGATCTCAGGGTGTAAAAAGAACCCACACGGCACAGGGGGTTTGCAGTGATAATCAAAACAAATGCACCTTTATTGAATGATCACAGCAAAATGTGATAGAGGGATTAAGGGAGAGAAAAAAAAAAGAGAAAGAGAGAAAAAGGGGGTATAGATATAGCTACCAAACGTAGAGACGAAGTCTTTTGGTCCAGTCCAGCTGAGGATCCCCTGTTACATTGGGGAGATCTCAAAATCTCTTGCTAACTCAGAGCTTTTTATTATTATAATTCTATTGAAAATTGTGAGTTGAGGGGAAACAGATACAATAAGGAATAGATGTAACAGGTAGTCCATGCTCTCAGCAGTAAACGAGAGCCATTGTCTTCTTGGTCCAGTGGTCACAACCTGCAGGCAAACATCTCGCTTTGGTCAGCTTTGGTCCCCCACACACCTGCCCCAGGCTGGGGGTTTCAGTGCCAGTCCTTGGAAGGAGCAGAGGGGCCTTTTCACATGGGGGTTCCATGTCTCAGTCCTTGGAAGGAGCAGAGGGGCCTTTTCACATGGGGGTTTCATGTCTCAGTCCTTGGGAGGAGCAGAGGGGCCTTTTCACATGGGGGTTCCATGTCTCAGTCCTTGGGAGGAGCAGAGGGGCCTTTTCACATGGGGGTTCCATGTCTCAGTCCTTGGGAGGAGCAGAGGGGCCTTTTCACATGGGGGTTTCATGTCTCAGTCCTTGGAAGGAGCAGAGGGGCCTTTTCACATGGGGGTTTCATGTCTCAGTCCTTGATGGAGAGGCTCCTCACATCTCAGTCTGTCTGTCACGGTGGTTGTAAAACAGGTGAGGGTCTTCTGTGGGAGACCACCCGAAACTCAAGAGAAGTCCAGCCAAGCTGAGAGGTGGGACAGCTTCCAAGGCTGTTGTTGCAAACAGGGCACGGTGCCCCCTTCTTCTTCTCATTGGGCTCAGTGTAGCATACAGCAAACAACACCTGTGAAAACAAGAACTCAGCACTGTGCTCTCAGGTCTCGGGGCCTTTGGCGTGTGTAACTTTCTCCTACAGGGCTAGACAGGGAGGGTCTTCTCTTCAGTGGTCCCCAAATGACGATCGTGAGGCAGATGAGGGAAAATTCGGACAGATTCTCACAGCTCTCCTGGCCACAGGAGGTGTCATGGCTTTCACAGCACATCAGGACATGGAAACTGTGATGCATATTCAGAGAGAAGGCATGGAACTGGCAGCCTGGGAGAGAAGCAGGAGTATGGCAGGCATTGTGGTTTTCTGAGCCTCACAGCCCTGAGCCTGCCTGGCCAAGGTGCCTGGAGGTCACTGTGGCCCTTGGGATGGTCCTCCCAGAGCCCAAAGTTCAGCCCAGGTGTTGGGGTTGGCTTTGCCCAGTCTTTCCTCCCAAAATCAGGTGTTGGGGTTGGCTTTTCCCAGTCATTCCTCCCAAAATCAGGTGTTGGGGTTGGCTTTTGGTCTTTCCTCCCAAAATCAGGTGTTGGGGTTGGCTTTGCCCAGTCGTTCCTCCCAAAATCAGGTGTTGGAGTTGGCTTTTGGTGTTGGGGTTGGCTTTTGGTCTTTCCTCCCAAAATCAGGTGTTGGGGTTGGCTTTGCCCAGTCTTTCCTCCCAAAATCAGGTGTTGGGGTTGGCTTTTGGTGTTGGGGTTGGCTTTTGGTCTTTCCTCCCAAAATCAGGGTGTGGATGCAGGGTCCCAAGTCCCTGCCTGCTCCCAGAGGGTCCCATGGGGATGGGGGTCACAGCTGCTGTCCCTCACCCTCAGAGTCACCCACGGCCAAGCCCAAGAGCTGCAGCCGGGACAAGAATGAGTTCCTGTGTGCGAACAAGAAGTGCATCAGTGCCAACCTCAGCTGCAACTTCTTCGATGACTGTGGAGATGGTTCTGATGAGGAATCCTGCTCCCAAGGTGGGTGGGGGAGCTGGGGGCCTGGTGGGGACTGGGGGGAACTCGCTGTGACACGCGTGTGACACACGTGTCCCACCACAGAGCACAAGTCATACGACTGCAAGACCAACACCACCATGTGTGGGGATGAGGCCCGCTGCGTCCAGTCCCGGTCTACCTCCTACTGCACCTGCCGTGGAGGATTCCAGAAGGTTCCAGACAAGAATTTTTGCCAAGGTACGCTGCTGGAGAGGCCTCAGGATTGGGCTGTGAGATGTGATTTCACAGCTGGGATGGGGCTGGGGTGGCCAACACCGCCATGTTGGGGATGAGGCCCACTGTATCCAACACCACCATGTGTGGGGACAAGGCCCACTGTGTCCAACACCACCATGTGTGGGGACAAGGCCCACTGTGTCCAACACCACCATGTGTGGGGACAAGGCCCACTGTGTCCAACACCACCATGTGTGGGGACAAGGCCCACTGTGTCCAACACCGCCATGTTGGGGATGAGGCCCACTGTGTCCAGCACCACCATGTGTGGGGATGAGGCCCACTGTGTCCAGCACCACCATGTGTGGGGATGAGGCCCACTGTGTCCCAACACCGCCATGTGTGGGGACAAGGCCCACTGTGTCCAACACTGCCATGTTGGGGATGAGGCCCACTGTGTCCAGCACCACCATGCTGGGGATGAGGCCCACTGTGTCCAACACCGCCATGTTGGGGATGAGGCCCACTGTGTCCAACACTGCCATGTTAGGGATGAGGCCCACTGTGTCCAACACCACCATGTTGGGGATGAGGCCCAGTGTGTCCAACACCACCATGTGTGGGGATGAGGCCCACTGTGTCCAACACCACCATGTGTGGGGACGAGGCCCACTGTGTCCAACACCACCATGTGTGGGGACAAGGCCCACTGTGTCCAACACCACCATGTGTGGGGATGAGGCCCACTGTGTCCAACACCGCCATGTGTGGGGATGAGGCCCACTGTGTCCAGTCCCAGTCCACCTCCCACTGCACCTGCCGTAGAGGATTCCAGAAGGTTCCAGACAAGAATTTTTGCCAAGGTGCTTCCTGCTGCTGCTGGAGAGGCCTCAGGATTGGGCTGTGAGGTCTGATTTTCACCAGTGAGATGTGATTTCACAACTGGGATGGGGCTGGGGTGGCAGGGATGGTGTCCTTGGGGCAGAGTTGGGGTCTGTGGGGGCAGCCTTTGGTTCTCCCTCTGATCCCACCTCCCCCTGCCCAGACATCAACGAGTGCCTGCGCTTTGGGACCTGCTCCCAGCTCTGCAACAACACCAAGGGCTCCCACGTCTGCAGCTGCGCCAAGAACTTCATGAAGACGGACAACATGTGCAAGGCAGAAGGTCAGGAGGGAACAGGGACCCACGTGGGTTCTGTGTGTGCCCAGGGCCCCCCCAGAGCTCCTGTGGGAATCCTTTGCTCTCCCCTCACACCCATTGAGTTCCACAGATCCCAGAGAGACCCCACAGATCCCATTGAGTCCCAAAGACCCCACAGAGACCCCACAGATCCCATTGAGTCCCACAGACTCCACAGAGACCGCACAGATCCCAATGAGTCGCAAAGACGCCACAGAGACCACAGAGACCCCACAGACCCAAATGGAATGCAGCTCTGCCCATCCTCGTCCTCCTCGTCCACCTTGTCCTCCTCATCCTCATCCTCCTCCTCTTCCTCTTCAGCTCTGAGCACCAGATCCTCTACAAGATCAGGAGATCCCCACTCCTGTCTGATCCCCTGTTCCCAATCCAGCCCATGCCAACCTCTCCTCCTTCTCCTCCTCTTCCTCTTCAGGCTCCGAGCACCAGATCCTCTACATCGCAGATGACAACAAGATCAGGAGCATGTACCCCTTCAACCCCAACTCGGCCTACGAGCCGGCCTTCCAGGGCGACGAGAACGTGCGCATCGATGCCATGGACATCTACGTCAAGGGCAACAAGATCTACTGGACCAACTGGCACACGGGCAGGATCTCCTACCGGGAGCTGCCCGCCTCCTCCTCCGCCTCCACCGCCTCCAACCGCAACCGGCGCCAGATCGACGGCGGCGTCACCTACCTGAACGTGAGCGAGCTCTGCCAGGGCGTGGAGGGATGGGTGGTGGTTTCCTCTCCTCTCACTGTCCCCACTCTGCCCTATTGGAATCCCAATATAGCTGGATGGAACGTGCCTGGGCTTGCCCAGCCCTTGCTGCTTGACCAAAGGCAGCAGCTGTGGTGGTTTCACCTCAGAGACACCTTTGGCTGGCTGGGTATTGCAGCAAAAGTGAGGGTGCCACCTCAGGGGTCTCTTCCCTGACTGATCCAGCCCCAGGATGGAGCTGCCTCACGTTGGGTGCCAATATATTGGAATTAAATCCCAATAGAGCCAAATGGGACGTGCCTGGGCTCGTCTGGCCCTTGCTGCTTGACCAAAGGCAGCAGCTGTGGTGGTTTCACCTCAGAGACACTTTTGGCTGGCTGGATATTGCAGCTGGGTGCCTGGGACAAGTCCAGGCATGCAGGAGCTCAGGTTTACCTCTGGTGGAGAAGCTTTAAGGCAATGGTGAAGGAAAGGAGTCAAGTTCTGCTGGAGGGTTTGGATCCAGAGCTTTATTCTGGCCCACAGGCCTCTGAATGCAGCACCAGCTCCAACAGAACAAAGAAACCGTGTGCTTGCTGTGTCTTTTAACCCCAGGGAGAGGGGCAGGGAAGGGGTAGGGAGCCACCAACCAGGTAAGGGGGGGAAGTCTCAGGGGACAAAGGACACCTGGATGGCCCAATGTCCCCCCAGGGCTGAGAGGCATCTTTTGAACCTCACCAATCACACGAGGCCCTTTCTGGAATGCCAAGACTGACGGGCAGCACCCAGCAGGGGCAAGGGAGGGGAAGGGAGAGGTGATTGGCACACCTGGGGAAAGAACCAGGATGACTGAGACAGGCTAATGCATCACACTGCAACACTGCCCCACACAGATCTCAGGGCTGAAGATGCCGAGGGGAATCGCCGTCGATTGGGTGGCCGGGAACATCTACTGGACGGACTCGGGGCGGGACGTCATCGAGGTGGCGCAGATGAAGGGCGAGAACCGCAAGACGCTGATTTCGGGGATGATCGACGAGCCCCATGCCATCGTGGTGGATCCACTAAGGGGGTGAGGGACTTCCCAGCCCTCACAGCACTCCCCTCGCCACCCATGTGTCACAGGGTCACTCTCTGTGTCTTCTTGAGTTGCCTGGTGACTCCAGGATGCCGTGGGGATGGTGTGGGAGGGTTTCTCCTCCTTGGTTATTGGGCTGTCCTGTTCCCCTGGGACTTCCCATCCCTCTTCCAGCCCTCACAGCACTCACCTCACCACCCATGTGTCACAGGGTCACTCTCTGTGTCTTCTTGAGTTGCCTGGTGACTCCAGGATGCCGTGGGGATGGTGTGGGAGGGTTTCTCCTCCCTGGTCATCGGGCTGTGTCCTGAATGACCTGCCTGTGTCCTTACAGAACGATGTACTGGTCAGACTGGGGCAATCACCCCAAGATTGAGACAGCTGCCATGGATGGGACGCTGCGGGAGACCCTGGTGCAGGACAACATCCAGTGGCCAACAGGTGAGAGAGACAGGTGACAGGAGGGGGGACAAAAGCCACGATGGGGACACGTCCAACCATTTGTGTTGGGGAGGGTTGTTCTGAGGGCTTGGAGCCCCATGGCAGGAGGGTGTAGTGGTGGTGGCAGTGCTGCTCTGTGGCTCACCTGCTCAGGAGGGGCTTGGGGAGGACTGGGGGCTCACTGAGGGCTGTGTCCCCTCAGGTCTGGCTGTGGACTACCACAACGAGAGGCTGTACTGGGCCGATGCCAAGCTCTCCGTCATCGGCAGCATCCGCCTCAACGGCACCGACCCCGTGGTGGCCATCGACAACAAGAAGGGTAAGGGGTGTCCCATGGGGGTCCCTGGCCTCAGAACCCACCCCAAATCCCCAAATCCCTACCTCCACATGTCTTCTCCTGGCTTTCTCAGGGCTGAGCCACCCGTTCAGCATCGACATCTTTGAGGACTACATCTACGGCGTCACCTACATCAACAACCGCATCTTCAAGATCCACAAGTTCGGGCAGAAGCCTGTCACCAACCTGACATCCGGCCTCAACCACGCCACCGACGTCGTGCTCTACCACCAGTACAAGCAGCCAGAGGGTGGGTGAGGGCCTGGGACCCCCACCCTGCTCCTGGGGTGGTGGGGAGGTGCCAGGGGGTGATACCCGGTGTGAGGTGCCAGAGAGTGAGGGAGGTGTTGGTAGAGCTTGGGAAGAGGGGACTCAGACCCCCAAGTTCCTGCCCAAAGTTGGGGTGTCTGGGTGGGCAGAGCAAGGGGTTGCTGAGGTGGTTTGGTGAGTCCAGCTGGCCAGGTGGTGACCTCAGAGCATGGATGGGACAGCACAGAGCTGTGGAGGTGCTGTGGAACAAGAAGGGCTGTGGGTCACTACCTCTCTGTCCTCACCATCTGTGCCCTCTCTTCCTGCATTGAGTCTGAGGGGACTCAGACCCCCAAGTTCCTGCCCAAAGTGGGGGTGTCTGGGTGGGCAGAGCAAGGGGTTGCTGAGGTGGTTTGGGGAGTCCAATTTGTCAGGTAGCAACCTCAGGGCATGGAGAGCACAGCACAGAGCTGTGGAGGGGAATGTCCTAGAGGAGCAAGAAGGGCTGTGGGTCCCCACCTGGCTGTCCTCACCATCTGTGTGCCCTCTCCTCCTGCATTGAGTCTGAGGGGACTCAGACCCCCAAGTCCTTACCCAGAGTGGGGGTGTCTGGGTGGGCAGAGCAGGGGGTTGCTGAGGTGGGTTTGGTGAGTCCAGCTGGGCAGGTGGAGAGCACAGCACAGAGCTGTGGAGGGGAATGTCCTAGAGGAGCAAGAAGGGCTGTGGGTCACCACACTGTCACCACCTCTCTGTCCTCACCATCTGTGCCCTCTCCTCCTGCAGTGACCAACCCTTGTGACCGTAAGAAGTGCGAGTGGCTCTGCCTGCTCAGCCCCAGTGGCCCCGTGTGCACCTGCCCCAACGGGAAACGCCTGGACAATGGCACCTGTGTGGTTGTCCCCTCGCCCACCGTGTCCCCTGTAGGTAGGTGACACCAGAGGAGCAGAGCATGAGGATGAGGAGGGAGGTTGGGTCCTGCCAGCGCAGCCCTGCTCACTTCCATCCCCTCCGTGCCTCTGTGCCTTTGTATTTATATTTATATCTTATTTATATTTATATTTAGGTATGTTTATATATCTGTATCTTATACCTTATATCCTATATTTATATTTATATTTAGGTGTATTTATATCTATATTTCTATCTGTATCTATATTTATATATCTATATCTTATATCCTATATTTATATTTATATTTAGGTATGTTTATATCTATACTTATATCTATATATCTATCTATATCTATATCTATATCTTATTTATATTTATATTTAGGTATGTTTATATCTATATTTCTATCTATATATCTATATCTTATATCCTATATTTATATTTAGATTTAGATATATTTATATCCATATTTATATCTGTATATCTATATCTTATTTATATTTATATTTATATTTATATTTATATTTATATTTATATTTATATTTATATTTATATTTAATTTACCTCCACCACACTACCTGAGAGAATTAACACACCATCACTTTCTAACACAGCACATACAACATTCACTTGAATATTCGCCAAAAACCAAGCATAAAATACACATTTTTTATATTTTTCCCTTTTTTTCACCCCTCCCTGGCAGTGCCCACCACTGACACGTGTGACCTGGAGTGCCTGAACGGTGGCAGCTGCTTCCTGAATGCCCGCAAGCAGGCAAAGTGCCGCTGCCAGCCCCACTACAGCGGGGACAGGTGCCAGATCAACCAGTGCTCAGGCTTCTGCCAGAACGGGGGCACCTGCGCTGCCTCCCCCTCAGGTGAGCCAGGGGGGTCAGGGAACCTCGCTCTCTCATCCTCTTTAGCTCTCTCCCTCTCTCAGTCCTGCTCCAGCTGTGCCTGGCAGCTCCAGGCAGCTCCCTGCACTTGGCCCTTTGCAATAAACCCCAAGTTCCAAGACCAGAAGAAGATTTATAATGGGAACCTCACTCTCTTATCCTCTTTACCTCTCTCCCTCTCTCAGTCCTGCTCCAGCTGTGCCTGGCAGCTCCCAGGAGGTCCCTGCGCCCAGACCCTTTGCAATAAACCCCAAATTCCATGACCAGAAGATTTATTGTATTGTAACAGGAACCTCTCTCTCTCATCCTCTTTACCTCTCTCCCCCTCTCAGTCCTGCTCCAGCTGTGCCTGGCAGCTCCCAGGAGGTCCCTGCGCCCAGACCCTTTGCAATAAACCCCAAATTCCACGACCAGAAGAAGCTTTATTGTATTGCAACAGGAACCTCTCTCTGTCTCTCATCCTCTCTACCCCTCTCTTCTCTCAGTCCTGCTCCAGCTGTGCCTGGCAGCTCCAGGCAGCTCCCTGTACTTGGCCCTTTGCAATAAGCCCCAAGTTCCACGACCAGAAGAAGATTTATAATGGGAACCTCACTCTCTTATCCTCTCTACCCCTCTCTTCTCTCAGTCCTGCTCCAGCTGTGCCTGGCAGCTCCAGGCAGCTCCCTGCATTTGGCCCTTTGCAATAAACCCCAAGTTCCATGAGCAGAAGAAGATTTATTGTATTGTAATGGGAACCTCACTCTCTCTCTCATCCTCTTTACCACTCTCTCCCTCTTTGGGGCTGCTCCAGCTGTGCCTGGCAGCTCCCAGCAGCTCCCTGAACTTGGCCCTTCGCAATAAACCCCAAATTCCGCGCTCTGGCTTCATAGATCTCTCGTGTCCATCTGTCCTGACCGCTCTTACAGTGGAGCTAAATCCTTGAGCCTGCTCCAGCTGTGCCCGGCAGCTCCCAGGAGGTCCCTGCACCCAGACCCTTTGCAATAAACCCCAATTTCTACAACCAGAAGAAGATTTATAATGGGAACCTCACTGTCTCATCCTCTTCACCACTCTCTCCCTCTTTGAGCCTGCTCCAGCTGTGGCTGGCAGCTCCAGGCAGCTCCCTGCACTTGGCCCTTTGCAATAAACCCCAAGTTCCACAACCAGAAGAAGATTTATAATGGGAACCTTGCTCTCTTATCCTCTCTACCCCTCTCTTCTCTCAGTCCTGCTCCAGCTGTGCCTGGCAGCTCCCAGGAGGTCCCTGCGCCCAGACCCTTTGCAATAAACCCCAAATTCCACGACCAGAAGAAGATTTATTGTATTGTAACGGGAACCTCACACTCTCTCTCATCCTCTTTACCACTCTCTCTCTCTTTGGGGCTGCTCCAGCTGTGCCTGGCAGCTCCAGGCAGCTCCCTGCACTTGGCCCTTCGCAATAAACCCCAAATTCTGCGCTCTGGCTTCAGAGACCTCTCGTGTCCGTCTGTCCTGACCCTCCCTCAGTGGCTCTAAGGGGTTTTTTCTCCCCAGGAATGCCGACCTGCCGCTGCCCCACGGGTTTCACGGGGCCCAGGTGTAACCAGCAGGTGTGCTCGGGTTACTGCCAGCACAACGGCAGCTGCAGCGTCAACCAGGGCAACCAGCCCAGCTGCCGCTGCCTGCCCTCCTTCATCGGGGACCGCTGCCAGTACCGTGAGTGGCACTGCTGGGACACGGCTGGGGGCACTGGGAGGGTGGGTGGCACTCATTTGGGGGTGTCTGGGGACAATTTGGGTGTTAAAAGGATGGGTGTCACTCATTTGGGGGTGTCTGGGGACAATTTGGGTGTTAAAAGGATGGGTGTCACTCATTTCGGGACATCGGGAGACAGCACGAGGGCACTGGGAGGGTGGGTGGCACTCATTTGGGGGTGTTTGGGGACAATTTGGGTGTTAAAATGATGGGTGTCACTCATTTGGGGACATCGGGGGACAGCACAGGGGGCACTGGGAGGGTGGGTGGCACTCATTTGGGGGCAATTTGGGTGTTAAAAGGATGGGTGTCCCTCATTTGGGGGTGTCTGGGGACAATTTGGGTGTTAAAAGGATGGGTGTCCCTCATTTGGGGACATTGGAGAACAGCACGGGGGCATTGGGAGGGTGGGTGTCACTCATTTGTGGATGTCTGGGGACAATTTGGGCGTTAAAAGGATGGGTGTCACTCATTTGGGGGTGTCTGGGGAAGACAATGGGGACATTAAAAGGATGGGTGTCACTCATTTGGGGGTGTCTGGGGAAGACAATGGGGGCATTAAAAGCATGGGTGTCACTCATTTGGGAGTGTCTGGGGACAATTTGGGCGTTAAAAGGATGGGTGTCCCTCATTTGGGGACATTGGGGAACAGCACGGGGGCATTGGGAGGGTGGGTGGCACTCATTTGGGGATGTCTGGGGATGACAATGGGGGCATTAAAAGGATGGGTGGCACTCATTTGGGGACATCAGGGGACAGCACGGGGGCATTGGGAGGGTGGGTGGCACTCATTTGGGGGTGTTTGGGGACAATTTGGGCGTTAAAAGGATGGGTGTCCCTCATTTGGGGGTGTCTGGGGGCAATTTGGGCATTAAAAGGATGGGTGTTCCTCATTTGGGGATGTCTGGGGACAATTTGGGGGTTAAAAAGATGGGTGTCACTCATTTGGGGGTTTTTGGGGACAATTTGGGCGTTAAAAGGATGGGTGTCCCTCATTTGGGGGTGTCTGGGGAAAATTTGGGCATTAAAAGGATGGGTGTTCCTCACCTGAGGACATCTGGGGACAGCAGTGTTGGAAGGGGTGTTGGAATGATGGGTGTCACTCATTTGGGGATGTCTGGGGACAACAATGGGGACATTAAAAGGATGGGTGTCCCTCAGTTGGGGGTTTTTGGGGACAATTTGGGCGTTAAAAGGATGGGTGTCCCTCATTTGGGGGTGTCTGGGGACAATTTGGGGACATTAAAAGGATGGGTGTCCCTCAGTTGGGGACACCTGGGGACAGCAGTGGGAGGTGTTGGAAGGATGGGTGTCCCTCATTTGGGGATGCCTGGGGACAGAGGGTGGGTGTCCCTCACCTGGGGATGCCTGGGGACAGAAGGGTGGGTGTCCCTCACCTGGGGATGCCTGGGGACAGAAGGGTGGGTGTCCCTCATTTGGGGATGTCTGGGGACAGAAGGGTGGGTGTCCCTCACCTGGGGATGTCTGGGGACAGACCTCTGGTGACAATGCCAGAGTGTTGGGTTCCCAACCCTCTTCTGTGTTTTTCCCACCCTCTGTGTCCCCTCTGGTGACACCATCAGGCCTTGGGCTCCCATCTCCCCCTCCATTTAGGAGCAGCACCCATGGGACTGGATTTGCACGTGCCCCTCTTTGCTGGGATGCTCTGTGGGGCTGGCTGCTCCTCCATGGAGCCCTGGCACCACCAGCTGCCCACGCTGACCCCCTTGTGCCCCCTCCCAGGGCAGTGCTTTGATTACTGTGAGAACGACGGCGTGTGCCAGATGGCAGCCAGTGGTGCCAAGCAGTGCCGCTGCCCCCCTCAGTTTGAGGGTGCCCAGTGCCAGGAGAACAAGTGCTCCCGGTGCCAGGAGGGCAAGTGCAACATCAACAAGCAGAGTGGAGAGGTTTCCTGCATGTAGGTGTTGGGAAAGTGTGGATGGAAAGGGGGAAAAGGGGTGGTGGGCACAGGGAAAACCAGAAAAATCCGTTCCTCTATGGCTGGGATAGAGTCTGGGTGGGTAATTCAGGGTGGGTAAATCTGGGAGGATGAGGAGGAGGTGGATGCGTCTCAGTGCGTCCCCAGAGCCCATCCTGGTGTCCCAGGGGTGGGATGAGCCCAGAGCTGAGTCCTGAGGGGATGAGGGGGCACAGAACACCCCAGGGATGGCAGAGAACACCCAAAGGAGGCACAGAACACCCAAAGGAGGCACAGAACACACAGAGGGGGCACAGAACACCCAAAGGAGGCACAGAACACCCAGAGGTGGGGGCACAGAACACCCCAGGGCTAGTGCAGAAAACCCAGGAGGGGCACAGAACACCCAAAGAAGGCACAGGGCAGCCAGGGATGGCACAGAACACCCATGGGTAGCACAGAACACCCAAAGGAAGCACAGAACACCCAGAGGTGGGGGCACGGAACCCCCAAAGGAGGCACAGAACACCCCAGGGATGACACAGAACACCCCAGGGATGGCACAGAACACCCAGGGATGGCACAGAGCACCCCAGGGATGGCACAGAGCACCCAGGGATGGCACAGAACACCCAGAGGGGGCACAAAACACCCCAGGAAGGGCACAGAACACCCCAAGGGGGGCACAGAAAATCCAGGGATGGCAGAGAACACCCCACGGGGGCACAGAACACCCCAGGGAGGGCACAGAACACCCAGGGATGGTACAGAACACCCAGAGGGGAGGCACAGAACACCCATGGGTAGCACAGAACGCCCAAAGGAAGCACAGAACACCCAGAGGTGGGGGCACAGAACCCCCAAAGGAGGCACAGAACACCCAAAGGAGGCACAGAACACCCAGGGATGGCACAGAACACCCCAGGGATGGCACAGAACACCCAGGGATGGCACAGAGCACCCCAGGGATGGCACAGAGCACCCAGGGATGGCACAGAACACCCCAAGGGAGGCACAGAACACCCAGGGATGGCACAGAACACCCCAGGAGTAGCACAGAACACCCAAAGGAAGCACAGAACACCCAGAGGGGAGGCACAGAACACCCATGGGTAGCACAGAACACCCAAAGGAAGCACAGAACACCCAGAGGTGGGGGCACAGAACCCCCAAAGGAGGCACAGAACCCCCAAAGGAGGCACAGAATCCCCAAAGGAGGCACAGAACACCCCAGGGATGGCACAGAACACCCAGAGGGAGGGCACAGAACACCCAGGGATGGCACAGAACACCCAGAGGGAGGGCACAGAACACCCAGGGATGGCACAGAACACCCAAAGGAGGCACAGGGCAGCCAGGGATGGCACAGAGCACCCCAGGGAGGGCACAGGGCACCCCAGGGAGAGCACAGGGCACCCCAAGGAGGCACAGAACACCCAGAGGGGGGGCACGGAACACCCAGGGAGGGCACAGAACACCCCAGGGATGACACAGAACACCCCAAGGATGGCACAGAGCACCCAGGGAGGGCACAGAACACCCCAAGGATGGCACAGAACACCCCAGGGATGGCACAGAACACCCAGAGATGGCACAGGGCAGCCTGCTGGTAGCCATGGTGCTGATCCCCTGTGCCCCCCCAGCTGCCCCGATGGGAAGATAGCCCCGAGCTGCCTGACCTGTGACAATTTCTGCCTGCACGGTGGCACCTGCTCCATCAGCGACAAGACCCAGCTGCCAGAATGCCAGTAAGAGAGGAGGGGGGCACACGGGATGGGGGGGCTCAGAGGGGCTCTTTGTCCCTCCAAACGTCACTGACACGCCCCAAATCTGTGTCCCCGCCCCGGCCCGACCCCAGCTCCGTGCGCTGCTGTCCCTCCCTCCCTCCCCGCATGGCCCTGCCCCGCTAATCCCGGTGCTCTCCCTGCTGCTCTCCCCCAGGTGCCCCGCGGGCAGGACGGGCCCGCGCTGCGAGGAGCTGGTGGTGGGCGAGCAGCAGAGCAGCCGTGAGTGGGGGGCACCGGGTGGCACCCCCCGTTCGTGCCACACCACACCCGGGGGGGGTTTGGGGGCAAATTAACTGGGGGGCACCGGGTGGCACCCCCGCTTTCGTGCCACACCACACCAGGGAGGGGTTTGGGGGGAAAATTAACTGGGGGGCAATGTGTGACTCCCCCTTCCGTGCCACACCACACCCAGGGGGGGTTTGGGGGGAAAATTAACTGGGGGGCAATGTGTGACCCCCCATTCCATCCCACACCACACCCAGGGAGGGTTTGGGGGGCAGATTAACTGGGGGGCACTGGGTGGCACCCCCGCTTCCGTGCCACACCACACCCAGGGGGGTTTGGGGGGCAGGTTAATGTGGGGGCACTGTGTGACTCCCCCTTCCATGCCATACCCAGGGGATTTTTTTGGGGGGGACAGGTTAATTTGGGGTCAGTGTGTGACCCCCCCTTCCATCCCACACCACACCCAGGGGGTTTTTGGGGGGCAGATTAACTGGGGGGCAAAGTGTGATCCCCCCTTCCATGCCATACCCAGGGCGTTTTTTGGGTTAATTTGGGGGCAGTGTGTGACCCCCCCCCCTTCCATCCCACACCAAACCCAGGGCATTTGTCAGGCACTTTGTTGGGGGGCAGTGTGTGACCCCCCCCTTCCACCCCACACCACACCCAGGGGGGTTTGGGGGGAAAATTAACTGGGGGGCACTGGGTGGCACCCCATTCCATCCCACACCACACCCAGGGGGTTTTTGGGGGGCAGATTAACTGGGGGGCAAAGTGTGATCCCCCCTTCCATGCCATACCCAGGGGGGTTTTTGGGGGGCAGGTTAAGTGGGGGACAGTGGGTGACTCCCCTTCCATTCCACACCACACCCAGGGGGGTTTTTGGGGGGCAAATTAACTGGGGGGCAATGTGTGACCCCCCCCCTTCCATGCCATACCCAGGGTGTTTTTTGGGTTAATTTGGGGTCAGTGTGTGACCCCCCCCCTTCCATCCCACACCAAACCCAGGGCATTTGTCAGGCACTTTGTTGGGGGGCAGTGTGTGACCCCCCCCTTCCATGCCATACCCAGGGGATTTTTTTGGGGGTCAGGTTAATTTGGGGGCAGTGTGTGACCCCCCCTTCCATCCCACGCCACACCCAGGGTTTTTTTGGGGGGCAGATTAACTGGGGGGCAATGTGTGACCCCCCCTTCCATGCCATAGCCAGGGCGTTTTTTTGGGGGTCAGGTTAATTTGGGGGCACTGTGTGACCCCCCCTTCCATCCCACACCACACTGAGGGGTTTTTTGGGGGGATATAGGTTAATCCTGGGGCACTGTGTGACTCCATTTCCATTCCACGCCACACCCAGGGGATTTTTGGGGGGCAGGTTAAGTGGGGGACAGTGGGTGACTCCCCTTCCATCCCACACCACACCCAGGGTTTTTTTTTGGGCAGTTTTTTGAGGGGCAGATTAATTTGGGGGCACTGTGTGACCCCCCCCTTCCATGCCATACCCAGGGCGTTTTTTGGGTTGATTTGGGGGCAGTGTGTGACCCCCCCTTCCATCCCACGCCGCACTAAAGGGTTTTTTTGAGCAGTTTGTTGGAGGGCAGGGTGTGACCCCCCCCCTTTCACCCCACACTGCACCCAGGGGGTTTTTGGGGGGGATAGGTTAATCTTGGGGCAGTGTGTGACCCCATTTCCACCCCACACCACTCCCAGGGTTATTTTGGGGGTCAGGTTAATTTGGGGTCGGTGTGTGACCCCATTTCCATCCCACACCACACTCAGGGGTTTTTGGGGGGGATAGGTTAATCTTGGGGCACTGTGTGACCCCATTTCCATCCCACACCACACCCAGGGTTATTTTGGGGGTCAGGTTAATTTAGGGTGACCCCCTCTTCCATGCCACAGCAGACCCAAGGGGGTTTATTGGGCAGTTGCTTGGGGGCCAGTTTGTGACCCCCCTTCCATCCCACACCACACCCAGGTGATTTTTTGGGGCACTTTTTTGAGGGACAGGTTAATTTAGGGGCCCTGTGTGCCCCCGTTTCCATCCCACACCACTCCCAGGGTTATTTTGGGGGTCAGGTTAATTTAGGGGCACTGTGTGACTCCATTTCCATCCCACACCACTCCCAGGGTTATTTTGGGGGGATATAGGTTAATCTTGGGGCACTGTGTGACCCCCTTTCCATCCCACACCACACTCAGGGGTTATTTTGGGGGTCAGGTTAATTTGGGGGCCCTGTGTGACCCCGTTTCCATCCCACACCACTCCCAGGGTTATTTTTGGGGGTCAGGTTAATTTAGAGGCCCTGTGTGCCCCCATTTCCACCCCACACCACTCCCATGGGTTTATTGCCCCTGAGCACCTCCTGCCCCCCGTTCTCTGGTGAAAAGGGGGGGACAGGCCCAGCCCAGGCTGCCCCACGTGTCCCCAGGGCTCTGAGTGCCTTCCTCCCTCAGGAACAGCCTCCATCGTCATCCCCATCCTGCTGCTCCTCATCCTCCTCACCGTGGTGGCTTTCGTGTGGTACAAATGGAGAATTAAAGGGTGAGTGATGCCCATGGACAGGGAGGGGGGCTCCTCGAGGGTTTGGGGACACCCTGGGGGTGTCACTGACCCTGTGCCCCCCCCTCAAACCTCAGTGCCAAGGGCTTCCAGCACCAGAGGATGACCAACGGTGCCATGAACGTGGAGATTGGGAACCCCACGTACAAAATGTACGAGGGGGAGCCCGACGACGACGTGGGGGAGCTGCTGGATGCTGACTTTGCCCTGGACCCCGACAAGGTGAGAGGGGCTGGGGGCTCTGCAGGGTCCTGCCCAAAGTGGGGGACACGTGCTGGGGTGGGGGGCGCGTTGCTGTGGCTCTCAGGGGGGGTTCTGAGGGGTTTTGGGGCTGATGGGTCTCTGAGGGGGTCTCAGTTGGGAGAGAGAGGGATTCTCAATTGAGTCTGAGGGGTCTCAAAGGTTTTGGGGTCTCTGAGGGATCACAAAGGCTTTGGGGTCTCTGAGAGGTCTCAAAGGTTTTGGGGTTGGGGGGCTCTGAGAATTCTTAAGGGTTTTGGGGTCTCTGAGGGGTCACAAAGGTTTTGGATTGGGAAGCTCTGAGGGATCTCAGATTTTGGGGCTGGGGAGCTCAGCTCTGAGGGGTCTCAAAGGTTTTGGGGTCTCTGAGGGGTCTCAAAGGTTTTGGGGTCTCTGAGGGGTCTCAGATTTTGGGGCTGGGGGACACTCTGAAGGTTCACAAAGGTGTTTGGGCTGGGGTCTCTGAGGTGTCTCAAAGGCTTTGGGTTGCAGGGCTCTGAGGGCTCTAAAAGGCTTTGGGGTCTCTGAGGGCTCTCAAAGGCTTTGGGGTCTCTGAGGGGTCTCAAAGGCTTTGGGGTCTCTGAAGGGTCTCAGATTTTGGGTTGGGGTCTCTGAGGGCTCTCAAAGGCTTTGGGGTCTCTGAGGGCTCTCAAAGGCTTTGGGGTCTCTGAGGGCTCTCAAAGGCTTTGGGGTCTCTGAGGGCTCTCAGATTTTGGGTTGGGGTCTCTGAGGGCTCTCAAAGGCTTTGGGGTCTCTGAGGGCTCTCAGATTTTGGGGCTGGGGGCTCTGAGGGGCCACAGAGGTTTTGGGGCTGGGGGCTGCAGGCAGAGCTGCCCCATTTCAACACGAGGTCCCATCTACGGGGGGCTCTCCCCGAGTGACCCCAGCATGGGGAGCACCCCCCACCCCCAGGGATGGCATTTCTGGCCAGGGGGGTTTGAGGGGGGGATTTGGGGATGTCTTTACCCCCTCCCACCTTTCCACCCCGCCCTTTTTTTGCAGCCCACCAACTTCACCAACCCCGTGTACGCCACGCTCTACATGGGGGCCCACAACAGCCGCAACTCCCTGGCCAGCACGGACGAGAAACGGGAGCTGCTGGCACGGGGGGGGGACGACGACCTTGCAGACCCCCTGGCATAGAGAGGGGGGCACGAGGGGGCCGGGGGGGGGGGGCCACGAGCCGCTGTATAAATGTACAAATGAAGGATTATTACTTTTCTATGTGAGCAGTATTATTACCTGTATATTTTTCCCCCCCTTCTCCCCCACCCCTGGTTTCAGGCCCAGACCCGGCTTTTTTTTTTTTGGTTTGGTTTCTTTGAAATTTCTTTACATTTGGGCGCCCCCCCTCCTCCTTTTCTCCTTGTTTTTCCCTCCTCTCACCATCAAACACATCGGGGCTGGGGTTTGGGGTGGAGGGGGGGGACACACACGGGGGTCACAGCTGGGGAAGGGGTCACAGCTTGGGGGGGAGGCACAGGAGGGTCCCACACGCTCCCAAACCCCCCCTAAGTGCAGAGCTCCCCTCCCCAGGGACCCCCATTTGCTTCCCCCACCCCAATTTGCTGCTCCTTGGCTTCCCCCTTGTCCTGCAGCTCCCCCCCAGCCCCCATTCCCCTCCCTCCCATTTTCCCCCCATTCCCCTCCCTCCCCTCTTTTTGCCCCATTTTCCCCCTCCACTCTTTTCCTTGCCCCTCCCCAATTTTCGAATTTTCCCCTCCCTCCCCTTTTTTCTTTCCCCCCTCCCTCCCCAATTTTCCAATTTTCCCCTCCCTCCCCTTTATTCCTTTCCCCCTCCCCAATTTTCCCTCCCCTCCCCTTTTTTCCTTCTCCCCTCCCTCTCCAATTTCCCAATTTTCCCCTCCCTCTCTCTGCCTCCCTTTCCCCCATTCCCTCCCCGACTGTTACAGGGGTCAGGATGAAGCCCCCAGCCCCACTGAGGTGTGGGGTGGGGGGGTCCCCAGCCCCTCAGCCCCCCCCCCTCCTGCTCTCCAACATGCACATTTTTTAACAGGAAAAATAAAATAAAAAAACCCTAAAAAATACAAAAAAAACCCCAAAAAAACCAAAAAAACAAACAAACCTGGAAATGACCTAGCTTTTATAGTAGAAATAAATAAATAAACGCATGTGGGGGGGCGGGGGGGGTGGGACACCCCATCCTTTTATTGGGGGGAAATGTTTTAATAATTTTTGCTGGATTACTTTACAACTAAACAAAACAGATATTGTTATAAATAAAATTTTTAAAAAGTGAAGCTCGGGCTGATGGTTGGAGAGGGGGGTGGGAGGGTGGGGAGGGCATTTTTGGGAATGGGGAATGGGAATGTGGAACGGGGAATGGGGAATGGGAATGGGAAAGGGGGAAAGGGGAATGGGAATGGGGAAGGGCAAAGTGGGAAAGGGGGGAATGGGAATGGGGAACTGGGAATGGGGAAAGGGAAAAGGGGGGAATGGGAATGGGGAAAGGGGGAATGGGAATGGGGAACGGGGAACTGGGAATCGGGAAAGGGAGAATGGGGAAAGGGGAATGGGGGAATGGGGAACTGGGAATGGGGAAAGGGGAAGGTGGAAAAGGGGAATGGGGAAAGGGAAAAGGGGAATGGGGAACGGGAACTGGGAATGGGAATGGGGAACGGGGAATGAGGAATGGGAAATGGGGAATGGGGAGAGGGGAACTGGGAATGGGGAAAGGGGAAAGGGGAATGGGAATGGGGAAAGGGGAACGGGGAATGGGGAATGGGGAATGGGGAAAGGGGAATGGGGAACGGGGAATGAGGAAAGGGGAATGGGGAACTGGGAATGGGAATGGGGAACTGGGAATGGGGAAAGGGAAAAGGGGGAAGGGGAATGGGAATGGGGAAAGGGGGAATGGGAATGGGGAACGGGGAATGGGGAATGGGGAAAGGGGAAGGTGGGAAAGGGGAATGGGGAAAGGGAAAAGGGGGAAAGGGGAATGGGGAATGGGGAACGGGAACCGGGAATCGGGAACGGGGATTGGGATACCAGGAACGGGGAATGGGGAACGGGGAATGGGGAACGGGAACCGGGAGCGGGGATTGGGGAGCGGGGAACCAGCGCCGGCGGCGCGCGCAGTCCCGGGAGCCGCCACCAGGTGGCGACACCGCCATCGAGAACGGGGCAGGGGAGGCAGCGCGCGCGTCCCCGTGTCCCCCCCAGTGTGACCCCCCCAGTGTGACCCCCCCTGTGTCCCCCCATGTGTGACCCCCCCTGTGTCCCCCCCGTATCCCCCTCCCGTGTGATCCCCTCCGTGTGACCCCCTCTGTGTCCCCCCCATGTGTTCCCTTCCATGTCCCCCCGCCGTGTCCCACCTGTACGCCCCCATGGATTCCCCCCGTAAGCCCACCCTGAGTATTCCCCATGTCCGCCCACTGTGTCCCTCATGTCCCGCCAGTGTCCCCAATGTCCCCCATTGTCCCAACATGTCCCCTGAGTATCCCCCATATCCCCCGAGTGTCCCCCATGTCCCCCCTCTGTCCCCCCTGTTCCCCATATCCCCCGAGTGTCCCCCATGTCCCCTGAGTATCCCCCATGTCCCCTCTGTGTCCCCCCTGTTCCCCATGTCCCCCCATTGTGTCCCCCATGTCCCCCCTCTGTCCCCCCTGTTCCCCATGTCCCCCCAGTATCCCCATGTCCCCTCTGTGTCCCCATATCCCCTGAGTACCCCCAGTGTCCCCCATGTCCCCTCTGTGTCCCCCATGTCCCCCCTCTGTGTCCCCCCTGTTCCCCATGTCCCCCAGTGTCCCCCATGTCCCCTGAGCATCCCCCATGTCCCCCCCAGTGTCCCCCATGTCCCCCAGTGTCCCCCATGTCCCCCCATCTCCCCATTTCCCCTCCCCTGTGCCCCCCCCGTGCCTGGGGGTGCCCCTCTCACTCTCCCACCCCCCCACAACCGCAGGGGCGACCAGAACAGCACCAGATGGGTCGGTGGGTGTGGGGGGGGCTCACTTGGGACCCCCCCTTACCCCAGGCACCCGTGGGCTCCCATCTGCGCCTCGTGGTCACCCGTGGGGGGCTCGTCCTGCGGGGGTGGGGGGCTCAGGGCACCGCTCCCATCATCATCCTCAACGCGAGCCAGGCGGCTGCGAGGGACCCCCAGGGCCATGGCAGCTCCTGGTGCCCCCCCCGGGGGTCTCCCTGAGCCCCCTCCCCATCATCCTCATCATCATCATCTTCATCATCATCACCATCATCACCATCACCCCCGGCCCCCCGCAGCCGCTGCCTTTGAGCCCCCCCAGCCCCGCGCCGGGTGCCGGCGGCCTCAGATCTATTTCAATCCCGGCTCTTTGTTCACTTATCGGTCCTTAAATCTCCTCCCGAGGTTTTTCCTCCCTTTTCCCCTCTCCCCCCCACCCCCCCCCCACACCCTTCACCAAATCCTTTTTATCTTTTCCCTTCGATATTTTCTATTTTTCACCCTCTTCCCCCATTCATCCCCCTCGCCTGCTTCTGCCCCTCCCGTGGGCTGCTTAAAGTGGGGAGGGGGCTCTGGAAGAGCCTCGCAGACCCCGGGGTGTGTGAGACCATCGGGGACCCCCCCGGGGGAGTTTTCCTGGTGATTTGGGGGGGGGTCCCGGAGCTTTGGTCCCCCCAAGCCACGGCGGGAGCAGCGCTGGGGGACCCCGGTGGGATTGGAGAGGGTGGGAGGGGGTGCGGAGACCCCTGGAATGAGGGAATTGGGGGGGGTCAGGGAGGAGCGGGGGGGTCACGCTCTGACCCCCACATGCTCAGGACCCCCCCTGATTGGGGGGGGGATTTTGGGGGGGGGTCCCGAGGGGTCTGGGTGCCCCCGGAGCCCCTCCAGGCTTTGGTCACCCCAGCCCTGGGCACGGAGGGGGCAGCGCTGGGGGACCCCGGTGGGATTGGAGGGGATGGGAGGGGTGGGGAGACCCCCGAAATGCGGGAATTGGGGGGGGTCAGGGAGGATCGGGGGCTCTGGGGGGATCGGGGGGCCCTGGGAGGATCGGGGGGTTCAGAGAGGATCGGGGGGGCTCAGGGAGGATCGGGGGGGCTCAGGGAGGATCGGGGGTGCTCAGGGAGGATCAGGGAGGGTCCGGGAGGATTGAGGGGCTCAGGGAGGATGAGGGGGGGGGCTCTGAGAGGATTGAGGGGCTCAGGGAGGATCAGGGGGGGCTCAGGAAGGATCGGGGGGCTCCGAGAGGATCGGGGGGCTCAGAAAGGATCGGGGGGAGCTCAGGAAGGATCGAGGGGGCTCAGGAAGGATCGGGGGGCTCTGAGAGGATTGAGGGGCTCAGGAAGGATCGGGGTGCTCAGAAAGGATCGGGGGGTTCAGGGAGAATCGGGGGGCTCTGAGAGGATCGGGGGGCTCTGGGGGGATCGGGGTGCTCAGAGAGGATCGGGGGGCTCAGGGAGGATTGAGGGGCTCAGAGAGGATCGGGGGGCCCAGGGAGGATCAGGGAGGGTCCGGGAGGATCGGGGGGCTCTGAGAGGATCGGGGGGCTCAGGGAGGATCGGGGGGTTCAGGGAGGATTGAGGGGCTCAGAAAGGATCGGGGGGCTCTGAGAGGATCGGGGGGCTCAGAAAGGATCGGGGGGTTCAGGAAGGATCGGGGGGCTCAGAAAGGATCGGGGGGAGCTCAGGGGGGATCGGGGGGGCTCAGAAAGGATCGGGGGAGCTCAGGGAGGATCGGGGGGAGCTCAGGGAGAATCGGCGGCTCTGGGGTCTCACACCCAGCGAGGCAGCAGCAGCCGCAGGGATGGGATGGGGGGGTCCCCCTCAAGCGGGGGTCGCTCCTCTGACCCCCCCACGTACCCAGGACCCCCATGAGGGCGATCCGGGGCTGCTTGGGACCCCCGTGATGGCCGCAGCAGCTCCGGACCCCCCGCTCCTCGTGGCTCTGCGCTCTCCTCTCTCTCTCTCCCTCACTCCTCACCCTCTCCTTTCCCTTTTCCCCGTTTCTCTTGTTCTAATTCCGTCTCCGCGCGTCCACGCGGTTCTGCAGCGCCCCCCCCGCCCCTGCGTGCCCCCCACCACCCCCGAGTGCCCCCAAATCCCCCCTCAAACCCCCCCGAGTGCCCCCAAATCCCCCCCGGAACGTCCCCAGCGCCGCCGATCCCTCAGCTCCCCGCGCTAATCACAGCGATAACAGCAATTAACGATCAATTAACGGCCGGGGGGGGGGCAAAACCCCTCGAGGACCCCTGGGAGAGGCGCTGGGGGCCGGGGCATGAGCACACGCGTGTCCATTTGCACACACGTGTCCATTTGCACACACGTGTCCGTTTGCACACACGTGTCCATTTGCACACACGTGTCCGTGCAGGTGACGCGGGTGGGGGGGGGGGGGGCAGGATAAGGGGGGGGTCCCCAGGGTGCCCCCACCCCTTCCTGAGGGAGTTTTGGGGGGGTTCAAGCAGGAGGGGCAGCGCCGCCCGTGCCTCCGGTGGGGTCTCAGGGAAATGGGGCGGGGGTCGCAGCAAAGGGGGGGTCCCGGATGGGGAGGGGGGGGGGGGCACCTCGGGGTGTCCTGGATCGGGGGGCAGGAGCGGGGCAGGAGCGGGGTGTCCTGGGGGGGGGCTCCGGGAAAGGGGGGGCAGGATCGGGGGTACCCCGAGGTGATGGAGGAGAGTTGGGAGGGGGGGACCAGGGGCACCCCGAGGTGATGGAGAAGAGGGGGGGGAGCATCAGGGGCACCCCGGGATGCTGAAGGAGGCGAGGGGAGGACCAGGAGCACCCCGAGGTGATGGAGAAGAGGGGGGGGAGCACCCCGAGGTGATGGAGAAGAAGGGCAGCACCAGGAGGCCCCCGAGGTGGTGAAGAAGAGGATGGGGACAGCACCGGCGACACCCCGGGATGATGAAGGAGGCGGGAGGGGAGCACCAGGAGCACCCCAAGGTGGTGGAGAAAAGGGGGAACACCAGGAACACCCCCCGAGGTGATGAAGAAAAGGGGGGGCACCAGGGACACCTCGAGGTGATGAAGAAAAGGGGGGGCACCAGGGGCACCTCGAGGTGATGAAGAAGAGGATGGGGGCACCAGGAGCGCCCCAAGGTGGTGAAGAAGAGGGTGGGGACAGGACCGGCGACACCCCGGGATGATGAAGAGGTGATGAAGAAGAGGGGGGGGAGCACCAGGAGCACCCCGAGGTTGCGGAGAAAAGGGGGGGAGCACCAGGGGCACTCCGAGGTGAGGAAGAAAAGGGGGAGCACCAGGGGCACCCCCAGGTGATGAAGAAGAGGATGGGGACAGGACCGGCGACACCCCGGGATGCTGAAGGAGGCGAGGGGGGAGCACCAGGAGCACCCCGAGGTTGTGGAGAAAAGGGGGAGCACCAGGAGCACCCCCCGAGGTGATGAAGAAGAGGATGGGGGCAGGACCAGGAGGCCCCCGAGGTGATGAAGAAGAGGGGGGGCACCAGGAGCACCCCGAGGTGATGGAAAAGAAGGGGGCGGGGGGGGTCCCCCAAGCTGCTGGGGGGGTGGGGGGGTTCGCGGGCACCTCGGGCTCGCCCCTCGCCCCTCGCCCCCGTCCCCGCTCCGTGGCGGAGCCTCCGCCGCTCGCGGGGCCGGTGCGGGGTCCCGGAGCCGCCTCCCCCCGGTTCCCCCCCACCCCCGGTGCCCGCCGCCGGTCGGGATTGGCGGCGCCGCCGAGGCACCGCCCGGCCCCGCAAGTCTCCAACTTTCTTCCCGCCGCCCCTCATCATCATCATCATCATCATCCTCATCATCACCGGGGCCGCCGGTTCTCCCGGAGCCCCGCGATGCTCCGCCGCCGCCTGCCCCTGCTCGGGCCCGGGCTGCTGCTGCTGCAGGTACCGGGGGGGCTCCGGGACCACCGGGACCACCGGGGGGGGCTCCGGGACCACCGGGACCATCGGGGGGGGCTCCGGGACCACCGGGACCACCGGGACCACCGGGGGGTGCGCGGTTACCGGGCAGGGGCGGAAATTGAGGGGGGGTCGTGCATTATTGGGGGGTGCAGGAGAAATCCGGGGGGTCCCGGCGAGGAGGGGTCGTGGAGATTTTTGGGGGGGTGCCGTGCACTGGGGGGGTCGTGCAGTTATTGGGGGGTGTAGGATAAATCCAGAGGGTCCTGGCGATGGGGGGGGCGTGGAGATTTTTGGGGGGGTCGTGCAGATTTAGGGGTCCGGTTTTGGGGGGGGGTCGTGGCAGTCACGGAAAGAACGGAGGTTTGGGGGGGGGGGGTCAAGCGTGACTTGGGGGGTGCAGGAGAAATCCGGGGGATCCTGGCCAAGGGGTTCGTGCAGGTTTTTGGGGGGGGGTCGTGCATTGAGGGGGGGCTGTGGCAGTCACGGAATGAGCCGAGATTGGGGGGGGGGTCCAGCAGACACTGAAGGGGGGGGGTGAATGTGAGAGTTTTATGGGGGGGGGGGTCCTGCACCCCCCTCCCCTCACCCCAAGCTGGAGGGGGACGCGGGGCTGTCCCGGAGTTGTGGTGTCGGTGGGGGGGGGGGTCCCATGGGGGTGAAGCCCCCCCAGTTTTGTTTTCCTGTCCCCCCCCCCCCATTGCAGAGCGCGGGAGGCGCCGTCTGGCAGGTGCGGGGGGGGGGGGGGGCAGCGAGACGGAGCCTGGGGGCGGCCACGGATTTGGGGGGGTCGGAGCCGCTGCCCCCCCTGCCCGAGGGGGCTCTGGGGACCCCTTGTCCCGCACCCCGCACCTGCAGCACACCTGGGAATGGGGGGGGGGAGCAGCAGGGGGACCCCCCCACGGTGCTGGGGACTCCATGCAGGATTTGGGGGGGGGGGGTCCCCAACTGTTCTGTGTGCGAACCCCAAAATCACCTGCGGGGGTGACGCCTCATCCCCGTCCCGACTCCTGCACGGATTTGGGGGGTTGGGGGCACCTCACCCAGAGCCCCCCAACCATGGGGAGAACTCACGGGGGTCCGTGGGTTGGGGTGGGGGGGATTTGGGGGACCCCCCCCCCCCCCTTTTGCTGCTCGGTGGGAGCTGAGGAGCGGCTGCAGCCGCAGAGACCCCGACACCCCCCCCCCAGCGATGTCCCCCCCGTCCCCAATCGTGTCCCCCCCACATCCTGGAATGGGGTGGGGGGGCTGTGATGGTCAGGAGTGGAGGGGAGGGGGTGTGTGAGGGGCGGGGGTCGCTCTCATCCCCCAGCAGATCAGATCAGATTTCCCGACGCTCCATTTTTTTATTTTTTTTTTTTTTTTTACTTTCCGTGTTTCATGAATAAAATCAAACGAGTCAATTCCCTCTCGGGAATTGGATGCACATCAGGGACCGACCCCCCCCCCTCCTCTCTCCCTCACCCTCCTCCTCCTCCTCTCTGCACCACGCGACCCCCCCCAAGGCAAAGCCTCCTGTAACTTGTCCGTCTGTCCGTCTGTCCGTCTGTCTGTCTGTCTGTCCCTCAGGGGGGGGGGCGGGACGTGTGCCCGAGTGCGGGGGCGGCTCGGCGTGACCCCCCCCACCTCCTCCTCCTCCTCCTTTCCCCGTGTCCATCCATTGCGGAGCATCTGTCGGTGCTGGAGCCGCTTCAAGATAAATGGGTTTGTTTTGATCAAATCCGGAGCGGGGCGCTGCCCTGGCCCCCCCCTCCCCACCCCACCCGGCCCCTGCCCCACCCACACGAGCAGCGGTGCTGAGGGGGGGGGCGGCTCCAATTTGGGGAGGGGGGCACGGATGTGGCTCGGGGCATGGGGTGGGCGTGAGGGGCGCGGGAAGCTCCAGGGAGATGCTTTGACCCGTTTGGGGTGAGGGTCCAGGACCCCCCTGACCCATTTGGGGTGAGGGTCCAGGACCCTCCTGACCCGTTTGGGGTGGGGGTCCAGGACCCCCCTGACCCGTTTGGGGTGAGGGTCCAGGACCCCCCTGACCCATTTGGGGTGAGGGTCCAGGACCCTCCTGACCCGTTTGGGGTGAGGGTCCAGGACCCCCTGACCCATTTGGGGTGAGGGTCCAGGACCCCCTGACCCGTTTGGGGTGAGGGTCCAGGACCCCCTGACCCGTTTGGGGTGAGGGTCCAGGACCCTCCTGATCCGTTTGGGGTGGGGGTCCAGGACCCCCCTGACCCGTTTGGGGTGAGGGTCCAGGACCCTCCTGACCCGCTTGGGGTGAGGGTCCAGGACCCCCTGACCCGTTTGGGGTGCGGGGCCGGGGTGTGCCCAGCCCGGTGCCCACCGAGTGCCAGGGAGGGGCACCGGAGCCATTCGTGCCCCGCGGCTCTTCGGGACTCTTGGGGAGAAACTTTGCCGGGGTCTTTTGGGGGTCAGGAGGGAACTGGGTGGGTGGGGGGACCCCAGGGTGTGGGGAACCCCGAGGTGTGGGACCCCAAAAGTGTGGGACCCCAAAGGTGTGGGACGCCAAAGGTGTGGGACCCCAGGATGTGGGGACCCCTGTGCAGAGACCCCCGGTGTGGGGACCCCCGAGTTGTGGGACCCCCAGGATGTGGAGACCCTCAGGGTGTGGGGGAGACCCCCCAGGTGTGTGGGACCCTCAGAGTGTGAGACCCCCGAGGTGAAACCCCTGAAGTGTGGGGACCCCCGAGGTGTGAGACCCCTGGGGTTTGCGACTCTCAGCCTGTGGGGACCCCAATGTGGGACCCCGAATGTGGGACCCCCGAAGTGTGGGACCCCCGAGGTTTGGGACTCCCAGCCTGTGGAGACCCCAGGGTGTGGGGACCCCCGAGCTGTGAGACCCCCGTGGTGTGGGGACCCCCGGGATGTCACCCCCGTGCCCTGGCTTTGCTGGCGGTGCCACCTGGGTGCCATTGGCATTTTGGGCTCCACCCAAAACTGGACGGACGAACCCCCCCATCCCACTGCTCCCACTCTGGGGGTCCCCCCCGGGCCCCCCACCCTTGCTGGCAGAGGCACGACCCCCCCTCTGATCGCCCCCTCCCTCCCCAGCCTTATTTCCATCCATTCCGTTCTTTTCTATTCATACAAAATTAAATTTTGGGCTCCCTCGGGGTGGAGCCGCGGGGTTCAGCCCCCCCAGGACCCCCCCAGGACCCCCAGGACCCCGGGCTGTGCCTCGGGCTCGTTCTCTGAGCAGCCCCCGGTGCCACCCTGGGTGTCCCTGGCATGGGGTGACCCCACCCGGGCCTGGGCAGGACTCGGCGGAGGAGGAATTGGGCAAGATCGGGCAGGATCGGGCAAAACGGGCGGGATTGAGGCGCGGCGGGCTGGCTGAGCGCCTCGGCAGGACGGACACGGCCATGTCCGTCTGTCCTTCCTCACCCCGCTCCGTGCCGGGATGGGCCTGGCCACACCCCGTGCCTCAGTTTCCCTCTGTCAACACCTGAGCCTTGCTGGCAGCTTTTCCCTTCCCGGATTAACCCTTTGCAGGCAGATCCGGCTGGCTGAGAAGCACCTGAGCGTTGCTGGCAGCTTTTCCCTTCCCGGATTAACCCTTTGCAGGCCAATCGTGCCTCGCTCTGCCGTGTGGGTGGCCTGCGATGCCAAACTCATCCACTTTGTCCCTTGCTGTCGCCCCGGAGGTGCCTCCTGGGCTGCCGACAGATGGTTTCGCTCTCGGCAGCTGCTGCCAGCCCGTTCCGCACAAGGACACCCTAATTCCGCCTCCCCAGCTCCCGGTTTTGGGGAGAATTCACCCGAAATTCGGGCTCGGAGGTGTGCAGCACGTTTGGGGCCAGGGGAGGGAGGATGTGGGGTTTGTGTGGGGTCGGGGGTGCCTGGGGGTGCTGAGCTCTGGGTGCTGGCTGAACCCCCGGTGCCCCCGGGGCTGGGATGGGCTCCAGGCATGTCCTGGTACCGGGATGGGCTCCGTGAATGCCCCGGGGCCGGGATGGGCTCCGTGAATCCCCCGGTACCGGGATGGGCTCCGTGAATGCCTCGGGGCCGGGATGGGCCCTGTGCATGTCCCGGTACCAACATGGGCTCCGTGCATCCTCCGGGGCCGTTCCTGTGCCCACCAGGCCGGGATGGGCTCGGTGCCTCCCCCGGGGCCGGGATGGGCTCCGTGAATGCCCCGGGGCCGGGATGGGCCCCGTGAATCCCCCGGTACCGGGATGGGCTCTGTGAATGCCCCGGGGCCGGGATGGGCTCTTGGCAACCCCCGGGGCCGGGATGGGCTCCGTGCATGCCCATAAGGCCAGGATGGGCCCCGTGAATCCCCCAGTGCCCCCGGTACAGGGATGGGCTCCGTGCATCCCCCGGTAACAAGATGGGCCCCGTGCACGTCCTGGTACCGGGGATGGGCCCCATGCATCCCCCGGGGCCGTTCCTGTGCCCACCAGGCCGGGATGGGCTCTGTGCACCCCCCGGTATCAGGATGGGCCCCGTGCATCCCCATAAGGCTGGGATGGGCCCCGTGCACGTCCCGGTACCGGGGATGGGCCCCGTGCATCCCCCGGGGCCGTTCCTGTGCCCACCAGGCCGGGATGGGCTCTGTGCCTCCCCCCGTACCGGGATGGGCCCCGTGCATCCCCATAAGGCCGGGATGGGCTCCGTGCATCCCCATAAGACTGGGATGGGCCCCGTGCACTGCCCGGTACCAGGATGGGCCCTGTGCATCCCTCGGGGCCGTTCCTGTGCCCACCAGGCCGGGATGGGCTCGGTGCCTCCCCCGGTACCAGGATGGGCTCTGTGCACCCCCCGGTGCCCACAAGGCTGGGATGGGCCCCATGCACCCCCCGGTACCAGGATGGGCCCCGTGCATCCCCTGGTACCAGGATGGGCCCCGTGCATCCCCCGGTACTGGGATGGGCCCCGTGCACCCCCCAGTGCCCACAAGGCCAGGATGGGCCCCGTGCACCCCCTGGTACTGGGATGGGCCCCGTCCATGCCCATAAGGCCGGGATGGGCCCCGTGCACCCCTCAGTACCGGGATGGGCCCCGTGCATGCCCCGGTACCGGGATGGGCCCCGTGCACCCCCCGGTGCCCACAAGGCCGGGATGGGCCCCGTGCATCCCCCGGTACCGGAATGGGCCCCGTGCACCCCCCGGTACCGGGATGGGCCCCATGCATGTCCCAGTACCGGGATGGGCCCCGTGCATGTCCCAGTACCGGGATGGGCCCCACGCATGTCCCAGTACCAGGATGGGCCCCGTGCACCCCCCGGTGCCGTTCCTGCAGCTCCCGAGCCGGGGCCGCCGTTGCGGCGGGTGCCGTGTGTGCTCAGCATGGCTGAGCTAATCTATCGCCAAACAAACACACAGTGTTATTCCGAAAGAAGGTTTCCAAGCGACTCATTTCCCTTTTTTTAATAACTCTTCCCTCTGGTGCCCTTTGCACCCCAAGCTGGGAGATTCAATAAGGCTGGAGCCTGGAGCGTGGCTGGCGCAGCCTCGGCGAGGGGGGGAAGCAGCGGCTGGGGAAGGGGGGGGCACCCCTGGGTGCCCCCCAGCCAGAGCCACCCACCCCTGCTCTCCCCGGTGCCGATCTGGTCCGCTTTTATTGCTTTTCCCTATTTTTAATTGCCATTTTTCCTCTGGGGATTGGCAGAGGTGGCCAGGATGGGGGGGGGGACAGCACAGCTGAGCCCCCACCGCTAATCATCACACCCTTGCCAATTAACACTCCCTCATTAATGACTTTGCCCGCCCTTTCTGCATCCTCTCAAGGAGCCCCCGCAGCCGGTGACCCCAATGTGGGGGTGACACCGAGCTGAGCCCCCCCCCCCAGCCCCCAGCCTGGCCCAGCTCCAGCCTCGCCGCGGTGCCTGGCTCAGCTTTGGAGGTAAATGGCCCAGGAAAGATGAAGCTTCCTCTGCCGCCGCTTGGATTGCTGCTGAAGGAATAATCACATCCCCGGGCCCCCCTCCCTCCCCTCCCCTCCCCTCCCCGCTTTTTTTTTTCCCCTGTTGCAAAAGGAAAGTCATTGTGGAGGAACAGAGCAGGGAATCCATCCCAAATCAATACTAAACCAATCCCAAATTAGTCCCAAATCAATCCCGAATCAATCCCGAATCAATCACAAATCAGTCCCAAATCAGTCCTGAATCAATCCTAAATCAATCCCAAATCAATTCCAAATCAATCCTAAATCAGTCCCTAATCAATCACAAATCAATTCCAAATCAAACCCAAATCAGTCCCAAATCAGTCCTGAATCAATCCTGAATGAATCCCGAATCAGTCCCAAATCAATCCCAAATCAATTCCAAATAATCCCAAATCAATCCCGAATCAAACCCAAATAAATCCCAAATCAATTCCAAATCAACCCCAGATAAATTCCAAATCAACCCCAAATCAATCCCAAATCAGTCCTGAATGAATCCTGAATGAATCCCTAATCAAACCCAAACAAATCCTAAATCAATTCCAAATCAATCCCAAATAATCCCAAATCAATTCCAACTCAATTCCAAATCAACCCCAAATAAATTCCAAATCAACCCCAAATCAATCCCAAATCAGTCCTGAATCAATCCTGAATGAATCCCGAATTAGTCCCAAATCAATCCCAAATCAATTCCAAATCAAACCCAAATCAACCCCAAACCAACCCCAAAACAATCCCAAATCAATTCTAAATCATCCCAAATCAATCCCAAAAAAATCCCAGATCAATCCCAAACCAACCCCAAATCAGTCCCAAATCAATCCCAAATCAATTCTAAATCATCCCAAATCAGTCCCAAATCAATCCCAAATAATCCCGAATCAACCCCAAATCAATCCCCCGATCCCCTGTGCCACCCAGGCTTGGTGTCACACCGGGGGTGCCCCTCTCATTGTCCCCAGTGTCCCCTCGGGGTGGTAACCAGCCCCTGGCTGAGGTGGGTCAGGGTCCTTGTGACCCCAGAGGGTCCCCAGTGCTCCTGGTGGGGTTTCTTGAAGGGTTTTAATCAAAGTTTGCTGTGGGGTGAAAATGGGGCTGAATTCAGCTCTGAGGGGCTCCAGGAGGGTGCCAGGGGGGTGCCAGGGGGGTCTTGGGGGGGTCCTGGTGGCACCCAGCACCTGGCTGAGGTGGGTCAGGGTCCTTGTGACCCCAAAGGGTCCCCAGTGCTCCTGAGGGGTCTCTTGGAGGGTTTTAATCCAAATCCACTGTGGGGTGAAAATGGGGCTGAATCCAACCCTGAGGGGCACCAGGAGGGTGCCAGGGGGTGCCAGGGGGGATCAGGGACACTCTGTGCCCTGCTCCACCTGGCTGGGGTGGGTCATGGTCCTTGTGACCCCAGAGGGTCCCCAGTGCTCCTGGTGGGGTTTCTTGGAGGGTTTTAATCAAAGTTTGCTGTGGGGTGAAAACGGGGCTGAATCCAACCCTGGGGGGCACCAGGGGGATGCCAGGGGGGATCAGGGACACTCTGTGCCCTGCTCCTGGTGGCTGCCAGCCCCTGCTCACTCCTTGTGGCCCCTCAATGCTCCTGAGGGCTTCTCTTGGAGGGTTTTAATCAAAATCCACCGTGGGGTGAAAACGGGGCTGAAAATCCAAACCTGGGGGGCACCAGGAGGGCACCAGGGGGGTCCTGGTGGCACCCAGCACCTGGCTGAGGTGGGTCAGGGTCCTTGTGACCCCAAAGGGTCCCCAGTGCTCCTGAGGGGGTTTCTTGAAGGGTCTCTTGGAGGGTTTTAGTCAAAGTTTGATGTGGGGTGAAAATGGGGCTGAAAATCCAACCCTGAGGGTCCCAGGGGGGTCTCAGGGGGGTCCTGGTGGCACCCAGCCCCTGGCTGAGGTGGGTCATGGTCCTTGTGACCCCCCCAGCACTCCTGAGGGGTCTCCTGGAGAGTTTTAATCCAAATTCATCTTGTTCTGCTGGAGGGAAATTGTTCTGCTGTGGGGTGAAAAACGGGGCTGAAAATCCAACCCTGGGGGTCCCAGGGGGGTCTCAGGGGGGTCCTGGTGGCACCCAGCCCTTGGCTGAGGTGGGTCATGGTCCTTGTGACCCCCCAGGAGTCAATCCAACCCTCTTGGAGGGTTTTAATCAAAATTTACTTTGGGGACTTTGCTGGTGCCCCCCGATTCCTGTGGGGGACAGATCCCAGCTGGCACTGGGGACGTCAGGAGGGTCTGCAGGTGACACCCAGGGGACAACCTGGCATTTCCCCCCCCCCTCTGGTGACCTTCTCAGTGGCCCTGCCTCATCCAGGGAGGTTGTGGGGGGGCTGGGATTGGGATTTATGATCCCTCCTGATACGATCTTATAAAATTTCCCGGGCACACTGGAAATTACATTTCCATAGCTCGGGAGCAGCGATCTCTGCGAGCGCCAATACCTGCCACTTTTATGGCTACATTTATTGCAATAATAAAGTGAAACGCTGAGGGAAGGGCTGGGGGGTGCCTGGGGGGGAGCAGGAGGTGGGGGATGAGTTGCTGAGGGTTTGGGGTGCCCCGATTTTGAGGGGATTTGGGTGAAGCTGCTGCGTTTCTGCTGAAGAGCTGGGAGAGGGGTAGAGGGATCTGGTTCTGCTGGAGGGAAACTGAGGCAGGAGCATCCTGGGGGCCACCCCTGGTGCTGGAGATGTGGAACCCATCCCTGCTGGCTGTTTGTCCCCACCCCATCCCCATGAGCTCCCTGTGTCCCCCCAATTTTGGGGGATTCAGGTGGAGCTGCTGCCTCTCTGTTGTCAGCATGGGAGAGACGTAGAGGGATCTGGTTCTGCTGGAGGGAAACTGAGGCAGGAGCATCCTGGGGCCCATCCCTGGTGCTGGAGAAGTGGGAATGATGTGGAACCCATCCCTGCTGGCTGTTTGTCCCCACCCCATGAGCTCCCTGTGCCCCCCATATTTTGGGGGATTCAGGTGAAGCTGCTGCCTCTCTGTTGTTGTCATGGGAGAGATGTAGAGGGATCTTGTTCTGCTGGGGGGAAACTGAGGCAGGAGCATCCCTGGTGCTGGAGATGTGGGAGGGATGTGGGACCTGGCTGTACTCCCTTGTCCCCACACACCATCCCCATGAGCTCCCTGTGTCCCCCATATTTTGGGGGTATTCAAGTGAAGCTGCTGGGTCTCTGCTGAAGAGCTGTGAGAGGCGTAGAGGAACCTGTTCTGCTTGGGGGAAACTGAGGCAGGAGCATCCTGTGGCCCATCCCTGGTGCTGGGGATGTGGGAATGACATGGAACCCATCCCTGCTGGCTGTTTGTCCCCACACTATCCCCATGAGCTCCCTGTGTCCCCCCATATTTTGGGGTATTCAAGTGAAGCTGCTGCGTCTCTGCTGAAGAGCTGGGAGAGACGTAGAGGGATCTTGTTCTGCTGGAGGGAAACTGAGGCAGGAGCATCCTGGGGGCCACCCCTGGTGCTGGAGATGTGGAACCCATCCCTGCTGGCTGTTTGTCCCCACACCCCGTGCCCATGAGCTCCCTGTGTCCCCCCAATTTTGGGGGATTCGGGTGAAGCTGCTGCCTCTCTGCTGTCACCATGGAAGAGGGGTAGAGGAATCTTGTTCTGCTGGAGGGAAACTGAGGCAGGAGCATCCTGTGGCCCATCCCTGGTGCTGGAGATGTGGGAATGACGTGGAACCCATCCCTGCTGGCTGTTTGACCCCACCCCATGCCCATGAGCTCCCTGTGTCCCCCATATTTTGGGGGGATTTGGGTGAAGCTGCTGCGTCTCTGCTGAAGAGCTGGGAGAGACGCAGAGGGATCTTGTTCTGCTTGGGGGAAACTGAGGCAGGAGCATCCTGTGGGGACATCCCTGGTGCTGGGGATGTGGGAATGACGTGGAACCCATCCCTGCTGGCTGTTTGTCCCCACCCCATGCCCATGAGCTGCCCCTGTCCCCTCAATTTTGGGGGATTCGGGTGAAGCTGCTGCGTCTCTGCTGTCACCATGGAAGAGGGGTAGAGGAATCTTGTTCTGCTGGGGGGAAACTGAGGCAGGAGCATCCTGTGGGGACATCCCTGGTGCTGGGGATGTGGGAGGGATGTGGGACCCATCCCTGCTGGCTGTTTGTCCCCACACCATGCCCATGAGCTCCCTGTGTCCCCCCATATTTTGGGGGATTCAGGTGAAGCTGCTCCCTCTCTGCTGTCACCATGGGAGAGACGCAGAGGGATCTTGTTCTGCTGGGGGGAAACTGAGGCAGGAGCATCCCTGGTGCTGGGGATGTGGGAATGACGTGGAACCCATCCCTGCTGGCTGCATTTCCTCCTCCCCACGCCATCCCCTTGAGCTGCCCCTGTCCCCACGTCCTCCTCAGGACCATGCAGACCCCACCCCTCCACCAGTGACCCCCACAAGGACCCCCCAAATTCAACCAGAGCCGTTCCAGGCCTGTTGTTGAGCTCAGGGAGCTGCTGGGTGACAGCCACCCAACGTCCCCGTCCCCTGCCACCCCCGTGTCCCCTCTGTGCCGGCTGCTGCCCCCCTCCCACACCCCCTCTCCCCCTCCCTCTCCGTTTATCTCCTGTTTTCCCATTCATTCCCTTTTCTCCTCCAGCCCAATGAGTCACACAAGCCCCGAATCCTTTGCCTGCCGCCGTCTCCTCCCTTCTATTATATTTTTTTCCTTTGCTCTTAACAGCACTTTTCCCTTTTTTCACCCGTGGGGGGAGAAACTCGGCTTGTACATTTATTTATTTTATTTTTTTTTCCCCGGCTCCTACCTCACCGCGAAGCCCTTAAAAGTAATAAATAAATAAAACAAACGGCTGAGGAAAAGAAAAGGCAGGAAACGAGTGACAGGGAAAAGGAACCCAAACGAAAAAAAAAGAAGGAGGAGGGAGAGAAAAAAAAAGTCCTACTCGGGCTATGAAATATTTATTAGCCAGCGCGTGCCGAGCCCGTTAATAAAGCTCCAACATTTGCATATTTTTTATTTTTTGCTGTCAGCGAGGAGCAAGGTGAATGTTTGGGGAGTGAGGGCGCAGCTGATCCAAAGCTGATCCCCCCTGGCCCCCCTGAGGGTCCTGGTCCTGCTCCAGGTGACACCGGGGCTTGGGAATGTTGCTGTCACCGGGAGGGGGACCCCAGCACAGGGCTGGAAGGACCCCGGGGTGGGTTTGGTTGGAGTTTGGTTGGATTTGGTGGGTTTGGTTGGATTTGGGTGGATTTGGTTGGATTTGGTGAATTTGGTAGGTTTGGTGGATTTGGTTGGATTTGGTTGGATTTGGTGAATTTGGTGAATTTGGTGGGTTTGGTGGGTTTGTTTGGGTTTGGTTGGATTTGGTTGGATTTGGTTGGAGTTGGTGGATTTGGTTGTATTTGGGTGGATTTGGTGGATTTGGTGGATCTGGTGGGTTTGGTGAATTTGGTAGGTTTGGTGGACTTGGTGGGTTTGTTTGGTTTGGTTGGATTTGGTTGGATTTGGTTGGATTTGGTTGGATTTGGTTGGATTTGGTTGGATTTGGTTGGATTTGGTGGATTTGGTTGTATTTGGGTGGATTTAGTGGGTTTGGCTTGATTTGGTGGGTTTGGTTGGATTTGAGTGGAGTTGGTTGTATTTGGGTGAATTTGGTGGGTTTGGTTGGATTTGGGTGGATTTGGTGAATTTGAGTGAATTTGGTGGGTTTGGTGAATTTGGTGGGTTTGGTTGGATTTGGTGGATTTGGTGGGTTTGGTTGGATTTGGGTGGATTTGGTTGGATTTGGTTAATTTGGTTGGATTTGGTTGGATTTGGTGGGTTTGGTAGGTTTGGTGGATTTGGTGGGTTTGTTTGGGTTTGGTTGGATTTGGTTGGATTTGGTTGGATTTGGTTGGAGTTGGTGAATTGGGTTGGATTTGGGTGGATTTGGGTGGATTTAGTAGGTTTGGTGGATTAGGTTAGATTTGGTGGATTTGGTGAATTTGGTGGGTTTGGTGGGTTTGGTTGTATTTGGTGGATTTGGGTGGATTTGGTGAATTTGGTTGTATTTGGGTGAATTTGGTGGGTTTGGTTGTATTGGGTGGATTTGGTTGGAGTTGGTTGGATTTGGTTGGATTTGGTGGATTTGGTGAATTTGGTGAATTTGGTGAATTTGGTGGATTTGGCTTTGCTGAGCTCATCCAGACTCCTCTGGCTGAGGAGGTGCTGGTGTCAGATTCACCTGTCCTGGTGCTGGGGGTGCCCATCCCAATATTGGGGTGCCCATCCTGGTGTTCAGGGTGCCCATCCCAATATTGGGGTGCCCATCCTGGTGTTCAGGGTGCCCATCCCAATATTGGGGTGTCCATCCCGGTGTTCAGGGTGCCCGTCCCAATATTGGGGTGCCCATCCCAATATTGGGGTGCCCATCCTGGTGTTCAGGGTGCCCATCCCAATATTGGGGTGTCCATCCCGGTGTTCAGGGTGCCCGTCCCAATATTGGGGTGCCCATCCCAGTATTGGGGTGCCCATCCCAATATTGGGGCGCCCATCCCAGTGTTGGGGTGCCCGTCCCAATATTGGGGTGCCCATCCTGGTGTTCAGGGTGCCCATCCCAATATTGGGGTGCCCATCCTGGTGTTCAGGGTGCCCATCCCAATATTGGGGTGTCCCTTCTCTGTGCTGGGGTTGTCTATTCTGGATTTGGGGTGCCCATTCTGGTTCTGGGGTGCCCATCCTGGTGCAGGGGTGCCCACCTTGGTGTTTGGGGTGCCTATGCCAATATTGGGGTGCCCCACCTCTATGCTGGGGTTGCCTATTCTGGTATTTGGGGTGCCCATCCTGGTGCTTGGGATGCCTGGCCAATGTTAGGGGTTCCCATCCCAATATTGGGGTGTCCCTTCTCTGTGTGTGTCACCATGTGTGTGTCACCCTGCGTGTCACCATGTGTGTGTCACTACACGTGTGTCACTGCGTGTGTACACACGAGAGATCTCTGAAGCCAGGGTGTGGAATTTGGGGCTCATTGCAAAGGGCCAAGTGCAGGGACCCTGCTGGGAGCTGCCAGGCACAGCTGGAGCAGGACTGAGAGGAGAGAGGGGGAGAGAGGATGAGAGGGTGAGAGAGTAAGGGAGTAAAAAGTTAAGAGAGTAAAAGGGTAAGAGAGGTAAGAGCGTGAGGTTCCCGTTACAACACAATAAATCTTCCTCTGTGCTGAATATTCTAATTCTCACTCACCAATCTAGTACAAGATACAAATCCTACAGCATTTGCACACAGCCTGTAAGAATCATTACATTACCACACTGGGTTACATTTTAAACCCTACAAACTCCTCTTTGGGCCCCCTCTGCCAAGCCAGCAGGGTCTGCTCTGCCCCTTGGGCCTGTCTGCAAGCAGAGGGTGTTGTTCCACCAAAGGGGGATCACCTTCAGCAGCCACACCATTGCTTTCCAGTTGTTCAGTGACTGAGGGATCTCAAAGCTTGCTTTCATTTCAATCTCACTTATAGTTTCCATATTCTCAAAATCAATCATATTTATAAGGCTTTCCTGTTTCATCTCCCCCAACATCCTCACCTGTCTGTGTGTCTGTCCGTCCTGGCTCACCTAAACTTGCTTTCATTTCAATCTCGCTTATAATTTCCATATTCTCAAAATCTTTTGCCAGACAATCCTATTTACAAGACTTTCCTGTTTCATCTCCCCCAACGCTTCACCTGTCTGTCTGTCTGTCTGTGACCCCCCTGGCTCACCTAAACTTGCTTTCCTTTCAATCTCAATATAGTTTCCATTATAAGTCTATTGTCCATTATCTCCCCCATCATCCTCACCTGTCTGTCTGTGTGTCTGTCTGTCTGTCTGTGATCCCCCTCCGGTTGCTTTCATTTCAATCTCACTTATAATTTCCATATTCTCAAAAATCTTTTGCCAGACAATCATATTTACGAGTCTTTCCTGTTTCATCTCCCCTGTCTGTCTGTGTGTCTGTCTGTGTGTCTGTCTGTCTGTCTTTGACCCTCCCTGGCTCACCTAAACTTGCTTTCACTTCAATCTCGGTTATCATTTCCATATCCTCAAAATGTTTTGCCAGACAATCATATTTATGAGGCTTTCCTGTTTCATCTCCCCCATCATCCTCACCTGTCTGTCTGTCTGTGTGTCTGTCTGTGTGTCCGTCCATCCGTGATCCATCCTGGCTCACCTAAACTTGCTGTCATTTCAATCTCGTTTATCATTTCCATATTCTCCAAATCTTTTGCCAGGCTTTCCTATTTATAAATTTTTCCCGTTTCATCTCCCCCAACCCTCCACCTGTCCGTCTGTGTGTCTGTCTGTGTGTCTGTCCATCCGTGATCCATCCTGGCTCACCCAAACTTGCTTTCACTTCAATCTCGGTTATCATTTCCATATTCTCAAAATCTTTTGCCAGACAATCTTATTTATGAGGCTTTCCTGTTTCATCTCCCCCGACATCCTCACCTGTCTGTCTGTCTGTCTGTGTGTCTGTCTGTGTGTCTGTCTGTCTGTCTTTGACCCTCCCTGGCTCACCTAAACTTGCTTTCACTTCAATCTCGGTTATCATTTCCATATCCTCAAAATGTTTTGCCAGACAATCATATTTATGAGGCTTTCCTGTTTCATCTCCCCTGGCATCCTCACCTGTCTGTCTGTGTGTCTGTCTGTGTGTCTGTCTGTGTGTCTGTGTGTCTGTCTGTGTGTCCGTCCATCCGTGATCCATCCTGGGTCACCTAAACTTGCTGTCATTTCAATCTCGTTTATCATTTCCATATTCTCCAAATCTTTTGCCAGGCTTTCCTATTTATAAATTTTTCCTGTTTCATCTCCCCCAACCCTCCACCCGTCCGTCCGTCCGTCTGTCCGTCCGTGACCACCCTGCCTCACCTAACCTCGCTTTCCTTTCAATCTCTCTTATCATTTCCATAATCTCACAAACCTTTTGCCCGACAATCCTACATTTCAGTCCCTCCTGTTTCATCTCCCCCATCATCCTCACCCTCCCGGCCACGCCTGGGCTCGCCGGGCGGCTCCCGCAGCCCCGCGGAGCCGCAGCAGCAGCGGGAGATGAATGGGAGCTGTCAGAGGCACCTTGTTTGCTGCTAACCTTTGGAAATGCCACGGCGCCCCGGGCCGAGGCTGCCGGGGGGAGCGGCCCCGCGGGAATTGTCGCTCTGCACCTCCAATTAATCTCCTGGTGCTAACGAAGGCGGCGGGGTGACAGGGGAGAGGATGGGATGAGCCCGCGGCCGTGGGGAGAGAGGGAGAACCACGAGAAGGGGAGAGGGGGAGGATGACAGGGGATGGGGACAGGGATGGGGAAAGGGGATGGGGACAGGGTGGGGACAGGGGTGGGGACAGGGAATGGGGAAAGGGGATGGGGAAAGGGTGGGGGACAGGGGTAGGGACAGCATGGGGACAGGGATGGGGACAGGGGACGGAGACAGGAAATGGGGACAGGGAATGGGGGAAGGGGATGGGGACAGGGGATGGGGACAGGGTGGGGACAGGGGTAGGGACAGCATGGGGACAGGGATGGGGACAGGGGATGGGGACAGGGGATGGGGACAAGGGATGGGGATGGGGACAGGGAATGGGGACAGGGGATGGGGACAGAGTGGGGGACAGGGGTAGGGACAGCATGGGGACAGGAATGGGGACAGGGGATGGGGACAAGGGATGGGGATGGGGACAGGGATGGGGACAGGGGATGGGGACAGGGGTAGGGACAGCATGGGGACAGGGTGGGGATGGGGACAGGGAATGAGGAAAGGGGTAGGGACAGGATGGGGACAGGGGATGGGGACAGGATGGGGACAGGGTGGGGACAGGGGTAGGGACAGGGGATGGGGACGGGGATGGGGACAGGGGTAGGGACAGCATGGGGACAGGGGGGGAAAGGGGATGGGGACAGGGTGGGGATAGGATAGGGATAGGGTGGGGACAGGGGTAGGGACAGGTTGGGGACAGGATGGGACAGAGGATGGGGACAGAGTGGTGGTAATAGTAGGGACAGGGTAGGGACCGAAACAGGCTGGCGGGTATTAATGGGGACAGGGTGGGGACAGGGTGATGGGGACAGGGATGGGGACAGGATAATAGTAATGGGGACATGATGGTGGTAATAATGGGGACAGGGATGGGGACAGGGTGGGGACAGGATGGGAAAGGGGATGGGGACAAGATGGGGACAGGGTAATGGTAATAATGGGGACAGGGTGATGGTATTAATGGGGACAGAGTGGTGGCAAAAATGGGGACAGGGTGGTGGTGGGACAGGGACAGGTTGGTGGCATGAATGGGGACAGGCTGGTGGGATTAATGGGGGCAATGTGGTGGTAATAATGGGGACAGACTGGTGGTAGGGATAGGGACAGGGTGGTGGCAATAATGGGGACAGGCTGATGGTATGAATGGGAACAGGATGGTGACATTGCTGGGGACAGGGTGGTGGTATTAAGGGGGACAGGATGGTGGTAGGGACAGGAACACACTGATGGCATTATTGGGGACAGTGTGGTGGCATTAATGGGGACAAGGTAGTGGTAATAACGGGGACAGGGTGGTGGCATTAATGGGGAAAAGGCAGGGGTAATAACGGGGACAGGGTGGTGGCATTAATGGGGACAAGGCAGTGGTAATAACGGGGACAGGGTGGTGGCATTAATGGGGACAAGGCAGTGGTAATAACGGGGACAGGGTGGTGCTAGGAGCAGAACCAGGCTGATGGTGGGCATGGAGACAGACTGGCCATGGGGACAGGCACAGGCTGGCTGCAGGAATGGAAACAGGCTGGCAACAGAGATGGGGACAAGGCTGGCGCAGGGACAGGCGGTGCTGGTGGCAATGAGGCCTTTGTGGTGCTCTGCTCCCCCCAGCGCTGCTGGGGCTGCTCTGCCATCGCTCCCAGCCCCTGTCTCGGGGTGCTGCAGCTCATCCCAACCCCCAGCAGCCCATCCGAGCCCCCCTGTGCCCCCCTTGCTGCTCCCCTCCCCTCCACCAAGGTGACCGAGGCTCTCGGGGGAGCGGCTTGGCCCCGGCAGCAAATGGGATGTGAGCGGCCGTCAGCGCCGGGCCTGCCGGACCAAATTGATGCCGAAGGCACCGAGAGCCTTCCCCGGGCCCTCCGCAGCTGCTGCCGGCCCTGCCCGCATCCCCTGGGCTGCCACACGTGGGGCTGGAGAGCAGCCGAGCATGGATTGGTGCTGGGGGTGAGGGTGAGGATGAGAGGGGGTGAGGATGAGGGGTGAGGATGAGGAGGGGGTGAGGATGAGGAGGGGGTGAGGATGAGGAGGGGGCAAGGACGGGGTGTGAGGATGAGGATGAGCAGAGGGTGAGGATGAGGAGAGGGGTGAGGAGGGGGTGAGGATGAGGATGAGGATGAGCAGAGGGTGAGGATGAGGATGAGGATGAGGATGAGCAGGGCGTGAGGATGAGGATGAGGATGAGCAGAGGGTGAGGATGAGGAGGGGGTGAGGATGAGGATGAGGAGGGGGGTGAGGATGAGGATGAGGATGAGCAGAGGGTGAGGATGAGGATGAGGATGAGGATGAGGATGTGCAGGGGGTGAGGATGAGGACAGGGATGAGGATGAGGATGAGGATGAGGATGAGGATGAGGATCAGGATCAGGATCAGGATGAGGATGAGGATGAGCAGAGGGTGAGGATGAGGATGAGGATGAGGATGAGGATGAGGATGAGGATGAGGATGAGGATGAGGAGGGGGGTGAGGATGAGGATGAGGATGAGGATGAGGATGAGGACAGGGATGAGGATGAGGATGAGGATGAGGATGAGGATCAGGATCAGGATGAGGATGAGGATGAGCAGAAGGTGAGGATGAGGATGAGGATGAGGATGAGGACAGGGATGAGGATGAGGATGAGGATGAGGATGAGGATGAGGATGAAGATGAGGATGAGGATGAGCAGGGGCAGTGCAGGTGCAGCCGTGCGTGTGACAGTGAATGGCAGCATCCCAGGTGACCCCTGCGGCAGCAGAGCCGCTCACTGGGCAATGCTGAGAACAGAGCGGGAGGGGCCGGCACTGAGACCCCCCCAGGCACGTCCAGGAGGGTCGGGGACACTGGGGACAGGGATGGGGACAGGGATGGGGACAGGGACAGGGATGGGGATGGGGACAGGGATGGGGACAGGGGATGGGACAGGGAATGGGGATGGGGATGGGGACAGGGATGGGGGCAGGGGATGGGGACAGGGGATGGGGACAGGGTGATGGTATTAATGGGGACAGGGATGGGAAAGGGGGTGTGTCCCGAGGGTTTGGGGGCACTGAGACCCCTCCAGGCGTGTCCAGGAGGTTCGGGGGCACTGGGGACAGGAATGGGGACACGGATGGGGACAGGGATGGGGACAGGAATGGGGACAGGGATGGGGACAGGGATGGGGACAGGGATAGGGACAGGGGATGGGGACAGGAGTGTCCAGGAGGTTCAGGGGCACTGAGATCCCCCCCAGCCGTGTCCAGGAGGTTCAGGGGCACTGAGACCCCCCCCAGGCGTGTCCAGGAGGTTCAGGGACACTGAGATCCCCCCCAGCCGTGTCCAGGAGGTTCAGGGACACTGAGACCCCCCCCAGGCGTGTCCAGGCGGTTCCGGGGCACGTCTGCCCCCCGCCAGGAGGCACCGAGCAGGAGCACAAACACGAATATTATAAATATTTAAGGCGAGGTGTTGGGCACCTGCCCTGAATGCCGACAGGGGGGTGACCTTGGCTCCCCCGAAGCCTCCCCGTTCGTGCTGATCCCCGCAGGCTCCGAGCGCCCCCAGCCCCCCGGGGCTGGGCGGGGGCTGCGGGGGTCGCCCCGCGCTGCCGGTGCCGCAATCGATGGCTCCCGGCTGCAGCGCTGCTCTGCAATTCCCTTTCATCCATCCCGCAGCAGCTCCTGGGGAGGGCCTGGGGGGATTGGGGGGATGCCAAGCTGGCCCCGAGCCCGCAGGGGTTGGGGCGCCGCTGTTACTGCAGGGATGGGGGGGGTTTGGTCTGTCCATGCCACCCCCCAGCCCCTGGCGCTGTCGCACAGCGAGTGTCTGTCTGTCCGTCTGTCCGTCTGTCCGTCTGTCTGTCTGTCTGTGCCCCTGTGCTGCCGCTGCCTGCCCATCCCTGTCCCTCCCTGTCCCTTCCCTGTCCCATCCCCGTCCCCTCCCTGTCCCTCCCTGTCCCTCCCTATCCCATCCCTGTCCCCTCCCTGTCCCTTCCCTGTCCCCTCCCTGTCCCTTTTCTCTCCCATCCCTGTCCCTTCCTGTCCCTCCCTGTCCCATCCCTGTCCCTCCCTGTCCCATCCCCGTCCCCTCCCTGTCTCTCCCTGTCCCATCCCTGTCCCCATCCCTGTCTCTCCCTGTCCCCTCCCTGTCCCATCCCTGTCCCTTCCCTGTCCCTTCCCTGTCCCATCCCTGTCCCATCCCTGTCCCTTTTCTCTCCCCTCCCTGTCCCCTCCCTGTCCCATCCCTGTCCCTCCCTGTCCCTCCCTGTCCCCATCCCTGTCCCATCCCTGTCCCCATCCCTGTCCCTCCCTGTCCCATCCCTGTCCCTCCCTATCCCTTTTCTCTCCCATCCCTGTCCCATCCCTGTCCCCATCCCTGTCCCTCCCTGTCCCATCCCTGTCCCTTCCCTATCCCTTTTCTCTCCCATCCCTGTCCCCATCCCTGTCCCCATCCCTGTCCCTCCCTGTCCCATCCCTGTCCCCTCTCTGTCCCCATCCCTGTCCCCATCCCTGTCCCATCCCTGTCCCATCCCTGTCCCTTCCCTGTCCCTTTTCTCTCCCATCCCTGTCCCATCCCTGTCCCATCCCTGTCCCTTCCCTGTCCCTTCCCATCCATTCCCATCTCAGCCTCTTCCAACCCAACCCCATCACCACCCCCCCCTTCCCTCACGCCGCACGGACGGGATTGAAAAGGGAAACTGAGGCAGGGGAGGAAGGGCAGAGGCACCTGCGGCACTGCCGGGGACCGGCCTTGGCTGCCAGCCCTGGCTGAGATGGAAATTCAGCTCAGAAACCTCCAGAAACTCTTCCCGGAGGTGGGGGCTCGGCAGGATGAGCTGCCGTGCCCGATCCCCCTGGGCTGCAGCCCCCAGACCCTCGCTGGGGGCGCGGGAGGATTTGGGGTCTCCCAGTGGGGTGTGAGGGGTCCCGGGGGCAGAGATGGGGTGCAGAGCCCGCCCCTCTCAGCTTGGGGGGTGCCCCCTCTCGCTCTGCCCTCGTTCTTTCCCCATCCCGGTCCTGGCCCTCCCTCTCCGGCTGGCGAGGGCGCCCGGCTTTGAAGCTGCGTTGAAAAATAGATAAGGGAGAAATGAGCGGCGAGCTGGGAGAGAGCCGGGGGCAGCGGGGGTGCGGGGATGGGGGGGCAGGATGGGGGTGTGGGAATGAGGGTGAGGGGATGGGGGTGCGGGAATGGGGGGGCAGGATGGGGGTGAGGGGATGGGGGTGCGGGGATGGGGGTGCGGGGATGGGGGGGCAGGATGGGGGTGAAGGGTGGGGGTGAAGGGATGGGGGTGAGGGGATGGGGGTGAGGGGATGGGGGTGAGGGGATGGGGGTGCGGGGATGGGGGTGCAGGATGGGGGTGCAGGATGGGGGTGAGGGGATGGGGGGGGAGCGGGGGTGCAGGAATGGGGGTGCGGGAATGGGGGGGCAGGATGGGGGTGAGGGGATGGGGGTGAGGGGATGGGGGGCAGGATGGGGGTGCGGGAATGGGGGTGCGGGGAAGGGGGTGAGGGAGGGGATGGGGGTGAAGGGATGGGGGTGAAGGGTGGGAGTGCGGGAATGGGGTGCGGGGATGGGAGGGCAGGATGGGGGTGAAGGGATGGGGGTGCGGGGATGGGGGGGGCAGGATGGGGGTGCGGGGATGGGGGTGCGGGAATGGGGGGCAGGGATAGGGGTGGGGGAATGGGGATGCGGGAATGGGGGTGCGGGAATGGGGGTGCAGGATGGGGGTGCGGGGATGGAGGTGCGGGTTAAGGTTAATAAAATATTTCCTTTTATACATTAATATTTTATTTTCTAAAATTAATATTTTTATGACGTTCTTTTAATTCTATTTATTTTTCTTATCTTTAAAATCGATATTAAAACCAATATCTTGATATTATATAATATTTTATATAATATTTTATATTATAAAATTTAATTTTATTGAGAGCCGACCTGTGGGCTGAGCGATGCCAGCATCACCCCCAGCCGTGTCAGGAGCCATTCCCTGAGCCTGCCTCGATTTCCCACGTCCCCCCCTCCACCCCCAGCCCCTCCAGCTGCTGCCTCTGCTCATCTCCCCCTCCCCACTCCCCCTCCGGGGCTCCAGGTGACCCCGGGCAGCTCAGGGTGACAGTGATTGACGAGCCCGGGGCTGCCGCAGCAGCTGGCAGGGCAGGAGGGCACGGCGGGCACCCCGCGAGGATGAGGATGGGGGCGCGGGGGTGAGGGACAGGGTGGGGTCCCAGGTTGGGGCTGGCAGCTGGATCTGCTCGGGGGGGGGGAGCTCGGGGAGGGGATGGGGGGGCTCAGCCCAGCTGGTGCAGGAGGGAGGAGGAGGAGGGAGGAGCAGGGAGAGGATGAGGAGGGTGCAGGAAGGAGGATGAGGAAGGAGGAGGTGGGAGAGGATGAGGAGGGTGCGGGAAGGAGGATGAGGAAGGAGGAGGTGGGAGAGGGTGAGGAGGGTGCAGGTGGGAAGATGAGGAGGGAGATGTAGGTATGAGGATGAGGAGGGTGCAGGAAGGAGGATGAGGAAGGGGCTGTAGGTAGGAGAATGAGGAGGATGCAGAAAAGAGGATGAGGAGGGTGCAGGTGGGAGGATGAGGAGGGAAGAGTAGGAAGAGGATGAGGAGGGTGCAGGAAGGAGGATGAGGAGGGAGGAAGTGGGAGAGGATGAGGAGGGTGCAGGTGAGAGGATGAGGAGAGAGGAGCAGGGAAAGGAGGATGAGGAGGATGCAGGAAGAGGGGTGAGGAGGGAGGTGTAGGTAGGAGGATGAGGAGGATGCAGGAAAGAGGATGAGGAAGGGGCTGTAGGTAGGAGGATGAGGAGGGTGCAGGCAGAGGGGTGAGCAGGAGAATGAGGAGGGTTCAGGTGCATGAGCAGGTGCATGCAGGAGAATGAGGAGGGAGGGGTAGGTAGAGGATGAGGAGGGTGCAGGAAGGAGGATGAGGAGGGTGCAGGCAGAGGGACAAGGACGGTTCAGGTGGGAGAATGAGGAGGGGGCTGTAGGTAAGAGGATGAGGAGGGTTCAGGTGGAAAGATGAGGAGGGAGGAGTAGGTAAGAGGATGAGGAGGATGCAGGAAAGAGGATGAGGAGGGTGCAGAAGGGAGGAGGAGGAAGGAGGAGTACGTAGAGGATGAGGAGGGTGCAGGAAGAAGGATGAGCAGGGTTCATGCAGGAGGATGAGGAGGGAGCAGGCAGAGGGGTGAGGAGGGTTCAGGTGAGACGATGAGGAGGGAAAAGTAGGCAGGAGGATGAGGAGGGTGCAGGAGAGGATGAGGAGGGTGCAGACAGAAGGATGAGGAAGGTGCAGATAGAGGGATGAGGAGGGTGCAGACAGAAGGACAAGGAGGGTTCAGGTGGGAGGATGAGGAGGGAGGAGTAGGGAGAGGAGGAGCAGGATGCATGCAGGAGGATGAGGAGGGTGCATGGAGGAGGATGAGGAAGGTGCAGACAGAAGGATGAGGAAGGGGCTGTAGAGGATGAGGCTGTAGAGGATGAGGAGGGTGCAGACAGAGGGATGAGGAAGGGGCTGTAGGCAGAGGATGAGGAAGGTGCAGACAGAAGGATGAGGAAGGAGCTGTAGGCAGAGGATGAGGAGGGTGCAGACAGAAGGATGAGGAAGGGGCTGTAGGCAGAGGATGAGGAGGGTGCAGACAGAAGGATGAGGAAGGAGCTGTAGGCAGAGGATGAGGAAGGTGCAGACAGAAGGATGAGGAAGGGGCTGTAGAGGATGAGGCTGTAGAGGATGAGGAAGGTGCAGACAGAGGGATGAGGAAGGCCACGAGCACAGCTCACACGCTCTCCCCTCTCCCCAGACCGTGTGCGCCGGCGGCCACATCCCCAAAGCCTTGGGCTACCTGGAGATGGGCGCCTCGGGCCTCCTCAAGGACGTCCCCTACGGTGCCCTGAACCCCCCGGCGCTCAACCCCGGGCGCCTGATCCCGGCAGAGCCGCCCAGGGTGGGCGCGGGCACCGCGGCGGGCGCCTCCCACAGCCCCTGGCGCTGGCAGAAGAACCAAACGTCCCTGGAAGCGCCGAAACCCCGCGGGCACCGCAAGCCCAGCCTCAAATCCAGCCGCGCCAAGAAGATTTTCGGCTGGGGCGACTTCTACTTCAACATCAAAACGCTGAAATTCAGCCTCCTGGTGACGGGCAAGATCGTCGACCACATCAACGGCACCTTCAGCGTCTACTTCCGACACAACTCCTCCAGCTTGGGCAACGTCTCCGTCAGCATCGTGCCGCCCTCCAAGGCCGTGGGCTTCGAGGTGGTGGTGCCGGCGCTGCCGGGCCCGGCTCCGCGTGCCCAGCAGAGCACCCTGCCCGAGGGGCGCCCGGCCAAGGCGCTCAACTGCCACGTGGAGTACGAGAAAACCAACAGGGCCAGGAAGAACAAGCCGTGCCTCTACGACCCCTCCAAGGTTTGCTTCACCGAGCACACGCAGAGCCACGCGGCCTGGCTCTGCTCCAAGCCCTTCAAGGTCATCTGCATCTTCATCTCCTTCCTCAGCATCGACTACAAGCTGGTGCAGAAGGTCTGTCCCGACTACAACTTCCAGCAGGATAATCCCTACTTTGGATGATGGCAGGAGGGGTTTGGTGGCACTTCGGGGTCCCTGTAACCGCCACTGCAGCCTCCTCTTCATCACTGTGACCTTCAAGGTCATCGGCATCTTCATCTCCTTCCTCAGCATCGATGGTGCAGAAGGTCCTGACTACAACTTCCAGCAAGAGAATCCCCATTTTCAGCAAGAAAATCCCCATTTTGGCTGATGGCAGTGGGGCAGGGGAAAGGGCGGGTTTTGGTGGCACCCACAGGAGCCTCCTCTTCCTTACTCTGACTTTCAAGGTCTTCTGCATCTTCATCTCCTTCCTCAGCATCGACTACAAGCTGGTGCAGAAGGTCTGTCCCGACTACAACTTCCAGCAGGATAATCCCTACTTTGGATGATGGCAGGAGGGGTTTGGTGGCACTTTGGTGTCACTTCGGGGTCCCTGTCACTGCCACTGCAGCCTCCTCTTCCTCACTCTGACTTTCAAGGTCATCGGCATCTTCATCTCCTTCCTCAGCATTGACTACAAGCTGGTGCAGAAGGTCCCAACTACAACTTCCAGCAAGAGAATCCCTATTTTCAGCAGGAAAATCCCCATTTTGGCTGATGGCAGGAGGGGTTTGGTGGCACCCACAGGAGCCTCCTCTTCCTCACTCTGACTTTCAAGGTCATCGGCATCTTCATCTCCTTCCTCAGCATTGACTACAAGCTGGTGCAGAAGGTCTGTCCCGACTACAACTTCCAGCAGGATAATCCCTACTTTGGCTGATGGGCAGGAGGGTTTGGTGGCATTTGGGGGTCCCTGTCACCCCACACTGCAGCCTCCTCTTCATCACTGTGACCTTCAAGGTCATCGGCATCTCATCTCCTTCCTCAGCATCGATGGTGCAGAAGGTCCTGACTACAACTTCCAGCAAGAGAATCCCCATTTTCAGCAGGAAAATCCCCATTTTGGCTGATGGCAGGAGGGGTTTGGTGGCACTTTGGTGTCACTTCGGGGTCCCTGTCACTGCCACAGAGCCTCCTCTTCATCACTGTGACCTTCAAGGTCATCGGCATCTTCATCTCCTCCCTCAGCATCGATGGTGCAGAAGGTCCCGACTACAACTTCCAGCAGGAAAATCCAATTTTCAGCAAGAAAATCCCAATTTTGCCTGATGGAAGCGGGGCAGGGACGGGGGGGTTTGGTGGCACCCACAGGAGCCTCCTCTTCATCACTGTGACCTTCAAGGTCATCGGCATCTTCATCTCCTTCCTCAGCATTGACTACAAGCTGGTGCAGAAGGTCCCGACTACAACTTCCAGCAGAAAATCCCCATTTTCAGCAAGAGAATCCCCATTTTCAGCAGGAAAATCCCCATTTTGGCTGATGGGAGCAGGACAGGAGGGGTTTGGTGGCACCCACAGGGGCCTCCTCTTCCTCACTCTGACTTTCAAGGTCTCCTGCATCTTCATCTCCTTCCTCAGCATCGATGGTGCAGAAGGTCCCGACTACAACTTCCAGCAGGAAAATCCCCATTTTCAGCAGGAAAATTCCCATTTTCAGCAGAAAATCCCATTTTCAGCAAGAAAATCCCAATTTTCAGCAGGAAAATCCCCCATTTTCAGCAAGAAAATCCCAACTTTCAGCAGGAAAATCCCCATTTTCAGCAGGAAAATCCCCATTTTCAGCAAGAAAATCCCCATTTTGGCTGATGGCAGCGGGACAGGGGGATAAGGGGGGTTCTGGTGGCATTTGGGGGTCCCTGTCACCCCCACAGGAGCCTCCTCTTCATCACTCCATGCTGGCTCGTGGGACAGGCGGTGCTGGGGGTCCTGGACCCCACCCAATGCTGTCCCAACATTGGGGTTCAGTTGGGGCTGAGGGTTGCACCCCAAAATTACATCCCACACCTGCAGCATCATGGGGTACAGGCAGTTCTGGGGGTCCCATCCATCCCTCAGCCCCCCATTTTGGGGTACAGCCAGTTCTGGGGGTCTCACCTGTCCCTCAGCCCCCCATTTTGGGGTACAGCCAGTTCTGGGGGTCCCACCCATCCCTCAGCCCCCCATTTTGGGGTACAGGCAGTTCTGGGGGTCCACCCGTCCCTCAGCCCCCCATTTTGGGGTACAGGCAGTTCTGGGGTCCCATCCATCCCTCAGCCCCCCATTTTGGGGTACAGCCAGTTCTGGGGGTCTCACCTGTCCCTCAGCCCCCCATTTTGGGGTACAGCCAGTTCTGGAGGTCCCCTCCATCCCCTGAGACCCATAACTGGGGTACACCTGTTCTGGGGGTCCCCCATTGAGACCCCATCACTGCAGCCCCCCATTTTGGGGTACACCTTTTTTTTGGGGTCCCCCATTGAGACCCATAACTGGGTACACCTGTTTTGGGGTCCCTTCCACCCCTGAGACCCCATCATTGGGGTACACCGTTTTTGGGGTCCCCTATTGAGACCCATTCCTGCAGCCCCCCATTTTGGGGTACACCCTTTTTTTTGGGGTCACCTCCACCCCCTGAGACCCCATCATTGGGTACCCCTGTTCTGGGGGTCCCCATTGAGACCCCATCACTGCAGGCCCCCATTTTGGGGTACACCTTTTTTTTGGGGTCACCTCCACCCCCTGAGACCCCATCATTGGGGTACACATGTTTTTGGGGTCCCCCATTGAGACCCCATCATTGGGGTACACCCGTTTTTTTGGGGGTCCCAGCCCCCCTCCTCCACTGACACCCCATCACTGCAGCACTGGAATCCCGAACCCCCAAAACCCCTTGAGACCCCCCCCAAAACCCCTTAAGACCCCACCCCAACCCCCCCAAAACTCCACCCCTGCCCCTCCCCATTGGGTACAACTGGTGCTGGGGTCCCGACCCCCCCTCCCCACCCACCGAGACCCTTCCCCATCCATCCAGACCCCTCCCCACCCATCGAGACCCTTCCCCATCCATCGAGACCCCCACCCATCGAGACCCCTCCCCATTCACCGAGACCCCTCCCCATCCATCCAGACCCTTCCCCACCCATCCAGACCCCTCCCCATCCACCGAGACCCCTCCCCATCCACCGAGACCCCTCCCCACCCTACCGAGACCCTTCCCCATCCATCCAGACCCCTCCCCACCCATCCAGACCCTTCCCCACCCCATTGAGACCCTCCCCACCCATCGAGACCCTCCCACCCTACCGAGACCCCTCCCCACCCCCATTGAGACCCCTCCCCACCCCATCCAGACCCCTCCCCATCCACCGAGACCCCTCCCCAACCCATCCAGACCCCTCCCCATCCACCGAGACCCTTCCCCACCCATCCAGACCCTTCCCCAACCCATCCAGACCCTTCCCCACCCGAGACCCCTCCCCATCCACCGAGACCCCTCCCACCCTACCGAGACCCCTCCCCACCATCGAGACCCTCCCCACCCATTGAGAGCCCTCCCCACCCATCCAGACCCCTCCCACCCTACCGAGACCCTCCCCACCCATCCAGACCCCTCCCATTCACCGAGACCCCTCCCCACCCACCGAGACCCCTCCCCATTCACCGAGACCCCTCCCCACCCCACCGAGACCCCTCCCCATCCACCGAGACCCTTCCCCACACATCCAGACCCTTCCCCACCCATCGAGACCCCTCCCATCCATCCAGACCCCTCCCCATCCACCGAGACCCCTCCCCACCCACCGAGACCCCTCCCCACCCATTGAGACCCCTCCCACCCCATCCAGACCCTTCCCCACCCATCGAGACCCCTCCCCATTCACCGAGACCCCTCCCCATCCACCGAGACCCTTCCCCACCCATCGAGACCCCTCCCCCACCCACCGAGACCCCTCCCCACCCATTGAGACCCCTCCCCACCCCATCCAGACCCCTCCCACCCACCGAGACCCTTCCCCACCCATCGAGACCCCTCCCATCCACCGAGACCCCTCCCATCCACCGAGACCCCTCCCCACCCCATCGAGACCCCTCCCCACCCCATCCAGACCCTTCCCCACCCATCCAGACCCTCCCCATCCATCGAGACCCCTCCCCATCCACCGAGACCCCTCCCCCCCCAAATGCAGCTGGGGGGGGGGGGGGGGGTCCATGCAGGACCCCCAATATTGGGGGGCACTGAGGGGGCGATGCCAACTCTGGGTTTGGCACAATGGGGGCACATTTGGGTGCTTTTTTTGGGGGGGGGTCTCAGCCCTCTGCCCCCTCCTCTCGGGGGGAGGGAGGGGCTTCTTCTGCATCTTTTTGGGGTTTTTTTGTTGGTTTGGTTTTTTTTGTAAAGAAAATGAAAATAAAAAAAAAAAAAGTGGAAAATAAAGGAAAAAAAAAAAGCCTGGGAAAATCCAAAGGATTTTGTTGGTCCCGCCACGAGTGGGGGTGCGGGGGACCCCCGGAATTTGGGATGGGAGGTGCAAGGGTTGGGGAAGCCCCAAAATTCGGGATGGGGAATGCGGGGACCCCAAATAGGGATGGGGAGAAGTGGGACCCTAAAACTTGGGATGGGGGGGTACAGGGATAGGAGAGCAAAATTAGCGATAGGGGGGTGGGAGGAAGGGGGACCCAAAATTAGGGATGGGGGACCCTAAAATGAAGGATAGGGGGTGCAAGGATGGGGGATCCCGAAATTAGGATGGGGGGTGCAGGGACCCCAAAATTGGGGATGGGGGATCCCAAAATTCGGGATCGGAGGTGCAAGGATGGGGAACCTTAAAATTAGGGATGGGGGAACCTAAAATTAGGGATGGGGGTGCAAGGACCCCAAAATTAGGAATGAGGGTTTGGAATGATGGGAGACCCCAAAAATTCGGGATGGGGGACCCCACAATTGAGGATGGGGGACCCCAAAACTGGGGATAGAGGACCCCAAAATTGGGGATGGGGGATCCCAAAATTCGGGTGTGGGGGTGCAGGGATAGGGGACGAAAATTAAGGATGGGGGACCCCAAACTTGGGGATGGAGGACCCTAAAATTGGGATGGGGGTGCAAGGACCCCAAAATTCGGAATACCCCAAAATTAAGGATGGGGGACCCCAAAATTGGGGATGGGGGACCCCAAAACTGGGGATGAGGGACCCCAAAATTTGGGATAGGGGTGCAGGGATCGGGACCCCAGGATTGGGTATGGGGGTGTCAGGACCCCAAAATTGGTGATGGAAGACCCCAAAATTAAGGATGGGGGACCCCAAAATTGGGGATGGGGGACCCCAGAATTGGGGATGGGGGACCCCAGAATTGGGGATGGGGGTTCAGGGACCGGGCTGACCCCGCTTGGGGGGGGTGGGGAGGTCTCGCTCCCCCAGTTTCCGTCGGCCCCCGCGGCTCCGGTGGCTCCGCCCCCTCGGCAGCGCGCGCGTGGGGGCGGGGCCAGGCGGGGGCCGGGACCGGGGACCGGGGCCGGGAACCGGGACCCGGCCGGACCCACGTGCGGAGCAGGGCGAGATGTGGCCGCTCCGGCTGGGCACGGTGAGAACCGGGGCTGGGGCGGGGACCGGGGTGCATGGGGGGGGCCGGTTCCGGTAAAGATCCCCGGTAAAATCCCCGGTGAGGATCCCGGTAAGGATCCCGGTAAGGATACCGGTGAGGATCCCGGTAAGGATCCTAGGTTCCCGGTAAGGGTCCCCGGTTCGGATCCCCGGTTCCCGGTTCGGATCCCCGGTTCCCGGTAAGGGTTCCCGGTTCGGATCCCCGGTTCCCGATTCGGATCTCCGGTTCGGATCCAGGGTCCCCGGTTATGATCCTCGGTCCCGATAAGGGTTCCCGGTACGGATCCCCGGTTCGGATCCCCGGTTCCCGCATCCCCCGCTGGCTCCCGGTGCACAGAAAGTTCCGGTGACCGGAGGGAGAATCCCGGACCCAAACTGGTCCTGGGTCCCGTTCCGGTGGCTCCCGGTGCTCCCAGGGCTCCCGGTGTCGCAGCAATCCCGGTACCCGCTATGGGGGGGTCCCGCTCCCCGTTACCGGCTGGGGGGATGTCCCGGTACCTCCGTTCCCCCCCCGTGTCCCCCTTTATCCGGGGGGGGGGTCTCAATTCCATCCCGCTCCTCCTCCTCCCCCTCTGCGCACCGGGACCCCCATCCCGGTACCGTGTGCCCCCCCCCATCCGGTACCGTGCGCCCCTATCCCGGTACCGTGTGCCCCTATCCCGGTACCGTGTGCTCCCCCCCTATCCCGGTACCGTGTGCCCCTATCCCGTACCGTGTGCCCCCCCCTATCCCGGTACCGTGTACCCCCCCCGCATCCCGGTACCGTGCGCCCCTATCCCGGTACCGTGTGCCCCCCCCCCTATCCCGGTACCGTGTGCTCTTCCCTATCCCGGTACCGTGCGCCCCTATCCCGGTACCGTGTGTTCCCCCCTATCCCGGTACCGTGTGCCCCCCCCGCTATCCCGGTACCAGTGTGCGCCCCCCCATCCCGGTACCGTGTGCTCCCCCTATCCCGGTACCGTGTGCCCCCCCCTATCCCGGTACCGTGTGCTCCTCCCTATCCCGGTACCTGTGTGCCTCCTATCCCGGTACGTGTGCTCCTCCCTATCCCGGTACCGTGTGCCCCCCCATCCCGGTACCGTGTGCCCTATCCCGGTACCGTGTGCCCCCCCTATCCCGGTACCGCGTGCCCACCCCTATCCCGGTACCGTGTGCCCCCCCATCCCGGTACCGTGTGCCCCCCCCTATCCCGGTACCGTGTGCCCTATCCA
>NC_135299.1:1809129-1856044 GCF_051311805.1 Agelaius phoeniceus
TGGGTTTGGGTTTGGGGGCTTGGAAGGGTTGGGGGTGGACTTTAAGGGGTTAGGGCAGGGGTGGGGTTGAGCCTGGGGGGCTTGGGAAGGGTTGGGGTACCCCCTGTTTAGGGGGTTTGGCTGCTCCGATTCCCATCCATGTCCCCGTCCCCATTGTGGGGGGGTCCTGGTGCCCCCTCTGTACCTTTTCTCCCACCTCCATCATCCCTGGGGGTCTCAGTTCCATCCCATCCTCCTCCTCACCCCTGGCTGATCACCAGGACCCCCATCCTGGTGTTGTGTGTCCCCCCTGACCCCAACCCATCTCCCCCCATCCCCTGGACTTGACCCCAGCCTTGCTCCCTGCACAGGGTGGGCTCAGGCTTGGGGTCCCCCCTGTTTAGGGGGTTTGGCTGCTCTGATTCCCATCCACTTTTCTCCCCCTCCCCAGAATTTCTGCAGCCGGGCAGCGCTGGAGGCCTGGGCTCCTGCCTGAACAATAAATACTCAGAGGGGTATCCTGGGAAGAGGTAAAGTGGGGAGGGGGCTTGGGGGGGGTTCAGCTGCAGGAGACCCCAGCCAGGGGCTCCCCGGTGGTGATGCCTTGTGAGGGTTGATCTAGGACAGAGATTGGAGTTAAATAATGAATAGGGATTGATTAGGGGGCATCAATGGATCCGCCCTGGGCTGCACAAGGTGAGCCCAGAATGTCACAAAATGAACCCAAAATGAACCCAAAATGGTCACAAAATGAACCTGAGATGAACCCAAAATGGTCACAAAATGAAACCAAGATGAACCCAAATGACACAAAATGAACCCAAAATGGTCACAAAATGAACCCAAAATGGTCACAAAATGAAACCAAAATGGTCACAAAATGAGCCCAAGATGAACCCAAAATGGTCACAAAACGAACCCAAGATGAACCCAAATGGTCATAAAATGAACCCCAAATGAACCCAAAATGGTCACAAGATAAACCCAAAATGGTCACAAAATGAACCAAGATAAACCCAAATGCCACAAAATGAACCCAAAATGGTCACAAAATGAGCCCAAGATGACCCAAAATCATCACAAAATGAACCCCAAATGGTCACAAAATGAACCAAGGTAAACCCAAAATGGTCATAAAATGGTCACAAAATGAACCCAAATGGCACAAAATGAACCAAAATGGTCACAAAATGAACCCAAAACGATCACAAAATGAACCCAAGGTAAACCCAAAATGAGCCCAAAATGAACCCGAAATGGTCAAAAAATGAGCCCAAGATGAACCCAAAATGGTCACAAAATGAACCCAAGGTAAACCCAAAATGGTCACAAAATGAATTTGAGATGAACCCAAATGGCACAAAATGAACCCAAAATGGGCACAAAATGAGCCCAAAATGAACCCAAAATCGTGACAAAATGAACCCAAAATGGTCACAAAATGACGCAAAGATGAACCCAAAATGGTCATAAAATGAGCCCAAGATGAACCCAAATGGCACAAAATGAACCCAAGATGAACCCAAAATGGTCACAAGATAAACCCAAAATGGTCACAAAATGAACCCAAAATGGTCACAAAATAAACCCAAAATGGTCACAAAATGAACCCAAAATGGTCACAAAATGAGCCCAAGATGAACCCAAAATGGTCACAAAGTGAACCCAAGATGAACCCAAAATGGTCACAAAATGAGCCCAAGATGAACCCAAATGGCACAAAATGAACCCAAATGGTCACAAAATGAACCCAAAATGGTCGCAAAATGAGCCCAAGATGAACCCAAAATGGTCACAAAATGAACCCCAAATGAACCAAAAATGGTCACAAGATGAACCCAAAATGGTCACAAAATGAGCCCAAGATGAACCCAAATGGCACAAAATGAACCCAAAATGGTCACAAAATTAACCCAAAATGGTCGCAAAATGAGCCCAAGATGAACCCAAAATGGTCACAAAATGAACCCCAAATGAACCAAAAATGGTCACAAGATGAACCCAAAATGGTCACAAAATGAGCCCAAAATGAACCCAAGGTAAACCCAAAATGGTCACAAAATGAACCCAAAATGAACCCAAGGTAAACCCAAAATGGTCACAAAATGAACCCAAAATCGTCACAAAATGAACCCAAGGCAAACCCAAAATGGTCACAAGATGAGCCCAAAATGAACCCAAAATGGGGCGCAGGGGTGGTGGATCAGGTCACTCCTATAGGGTCATGCTGGCTCTGGTGTCCCCCTGATGTCCCCAGGTACTATGGGGGTGCCAAGGTGATGGACCAGATCACTCCCATGGGGTCAGGCTGGCTCTGGTGACCCCCTGGTGACCCCCTGGTGTCCCCTGGTGTCCCCAGGTACTATGGGGGTGGATCAGGTCACTCCTATAGGGTCAGGCTGGCTCTGGTGTCCCCCTGGTGTCCCCCTGGTGTCCCCAGGTACTATGGTAGTGGATCAGGTCACTCCTATAGGGTCAGGCTGGCTCTGGTGTCCCCCTGGTGTCCCCCTGGTGTCCCCAGGTACTATAGGGGTGGATCAGGTCACTCCCATGGGGTCAGAATGGCACTGGTGTCCCCCTGGTGTCCCCAGGTACTATGGGGGTGCTGAGGTGGTGGATCAGGTCACTCCCATGGGGTCAGGATGGTGTCCCCCTGGTGTCCCCTGGTGTCCCCAGGTACTATGGGGGTGATGGACCAGATCACTCCCATGGGGTCAGGCTGGCTCTGGTGATCCCCTGGTGACCCCCTGGTGATCCCCTGGTGTCCCCTGGTGTCCCCAGGTACTATGGTAGTGGATCAGGTCACTCCTATAGGGTCAGGCTGGCTCTGGTGTCCCCCTGGTGATCCCCTGGTGTCCCCCGGTGTCCTCAGGTACTATGGGGGTGCCGAGGTGGTGGATCAGGTCACTCCCATGGGGTCAGGATGGTGACCCCCTGATGTCCCCCTGGTGTCCCCCGGTGTCCCCAGGTACTATGGGGGTGCAGAGGTGGTGGATCAGATCGAGCTGCTGTGCGAGCAGAGGGCTCTGGAGGCGTTTGACCTGGACCCTGCCCGCTGGGGCGTCAACGTCCAGCCCTACTCGGGCTCCCCGGCCAACCTGGCCGCCTACACGGCCCTGCTGCAGCCCCACGAGCGCCTGATGGGGCTGGACCTGCCCGACGGGGGCCAGTAAGGGGGGATTGGGGGCTGGGGATTGGGGGTTTGGGGGTTTGGGGGCTGGGGGGACTGGGAAATTGAAGGTTTGGGATTGGGGGATTGGGGGTTTGGGGTCTGGGGATTGGGGGAAGTGGGGTTTGGGATTGGGGAATTGGACCTGCCCGACAGGGGCCAGCTGGGGATTGGGAATTGGGGATTGGGAGTTGGGGGATTGGGAATTGGGAGTTGGGGGATTGGGAGCTGGGGGATTGGGAGTTGGGAATTTGGGAATTGGGGATTTGGGAATTGGGGATTGGGAGTTGGGAATTTGGGAATTGGGGATTGGGGGATTGGACCTGCCCAACCTGGCCGCCTACACGGCCCTGCTGCAGCCCCACGAGTGCCTGATGGGGCTGGACCTGCCCGACGGGGGCCAGTAAGGGGGGAATTGGGGGTTTGGGGGCTGGGGATTGGGGGAATTGGGGTTTGAGGGCTGGGGATTGGGGGATTGAAGGTTTGGGATTGGGGGTTTGGGATTGGGGGAATTGGGGTTTGGGGGCTGGGGATTGGGGGTTTGGGGTTGGGGATTGGGGAATTGGACCTGCCCGACAGGGGCCAGCTGGGGATTGGGAATTGGGGATTGGGAGTTGGTATATAGGGCCAGTACATGGGAATTTGGGAATTGGGGATTGGGGGAATGGACCTGCCCAACCTGGCCGCCTACACGGCCCTGCTGCAGCCCCACGAGCACCTGATGGGGCTGGACCTGCCCGACGGGGGCCAGTAAGGGGGGGATTGGGGGCTGGGGATTGGGGGTTTGGGGGTTTGGGGGCTGGGGGACTGGGGAATTGAAGGTTTGGGATTGGGGGATTGGGGGTTTGGGATTGGGGGAATTGGGGTTTGGGGTTGGGGATTGGGGAAGTGAGGGTTTGAGATTGGGGGTTTGGGGGCTGGGGATTGGGGAATTGGACCTGCCTGACAGGGGCCAGCTGGGGATTGGGAATTGGGGATTGGGAGTTGGGAGTTGGGGGATTGGGAGTTGGGAATTTGGGAATTGGGGATTGGGGGATTGGACCTGCCCAACCTGGCCGCCTACACGGCCCTGCTGCAGCCCCACGAGTGCCTGATGGGGCTGGACCTGCCCGACGGGGGCCAGTAAGGGAGGAATTGGGGGTTTGGGGCTGGGGATTGGGGGTTTGGGGGTTTGGGGGCTGGGGGATTGGGGAATTGAAGGTTTGGGATTGGGGAAATTGGGGGTTTGGGGTTGGGGATTGGGGCTTTAGGGGCTGGGGATCGGGGGTTTGGGGGCTGGGGATTGGGGGATTGGGGTTGGGGATTGGGGATTGGGGGAATTGAGGGCTGGGGGTTAGGGGAATTGGGGGCTTGGGGGCTGGGGATTGGGAGAATTGGGGGTTTGGGATTGGGGGGAATTGGGGGTTTGGGGTTGGAGATTGGGGGATTGGACCTCCCTGACAGGGGCCAGTGTGTGGGGAATGGGGATTGGGGATTGGGAGTTGGTATATAGGGCCAGTACATGGGGATTGGGAATTGGGGGATTGGGAGTTGGGAATTTGGGAATTGGGGATTGGGGATTGGACCTGCCCAACCTGGCCGCCTACACGGCCCTGTTGCAGCCCCACAAGCGCCTGATGGGGCTGGACCTGCCCGACGGGGGCCAGTAAGGGGGGAACGGGGGGATTGGGGATGGGGATTGGGGGTTTAGGGGCTGGGGATTGGGGGTTTGGGGTTGGGGATTGGGAGTTTAGGGGCTGGGGATTGGGGTTTGGGATTGGGGGTTTGGGGGCTGGGGATTGGGGGTTTGGGGTTGGGGATTGGGGAATTGGACCTGCCCGACAGGGGCCAGCTGGGGATTGGGAATTGGGGATTGGGAGTTGGGGGATTGGGGTTGGGAGTTGGGGATTGGGAATTGGGGAATGTGGAATTGGGAGCTGGGGGAATGGGGATTGGGGAATTGGGATTTGGGGAATTGGGGATTGGGGGATTTGGGAACTGGGGAAATGGACCTGCCCAACGGGGGCCAGTATGTGGGGAATTGGGAATTGGGGGATTGGGAATTGGGGGATGGGAATTGGGGACTGGGGGATTGGGAATGGGGGATTGGGGATTGGGGGAATTGGGGGAACATCTTCCCAGGGCCTACCCTAATATTTTCCCAGGCCCAACCTTCCTTTCCAACTCCCCTGAAAATCCCACTATTTTATCCCCATTTCATCCCCATTTTTCCCATTTTATCCCAAATATTTTTCCCCATTTTCCCCCCATTTTTTCCCCTATTTCATCCCCATTTTCTCCCCGTTCCATCCCCAGCCTCACCCACGGTTACATGACGGACACCAAGCGGATCTCGGCCACCTCCATCTTCTTCGAGTCCATGCCCTACAAGCTGGATGTGAGCTGGGGGGAGCCCCAGGGTGTCCCCAGGGTGACCTGTCTGTCTGTCTGTCCCTGGTCTGTCTGTCTGTCCGTCCCTGAACTGACTGACCTCTCTGCCCGTCGCTGGGATGACTGACTTGTCCATCTGTCTGTCTGTCCCTGGACTGACCGATTTGTCTCTGTCTGTCTGTCTGTCTGTCTGTCTGTCTGTCTGTCCCTGGGCTGACCAATCTGTCTATCCATCCCTGGGCTGACCTGTCTGTCTGTCCGTCCATGGACTGACTGACCTGTGTGCCTGTCCCTGGACTGACTGACCAATCTGTCTATCTGTCTGTCTGTCTGTCCCTGGTCTGCCTATCTATCCCTGGTCTGTCTGACCTGTCTGTCTGTCTGTCCCTGGTCTGTCTGACCAATCTGTTTGCCTGTCCCTGGTCTGTCTGACCTTCCTGTCTGTCTGTCTGTCCCTGGTCTGTCTGACCTGTCTGTCTGCCTGTCCCTGGTCTGTCTGTCCCTGGTCTGTCTGGCCTGTCTGTCTGTCTGTCTGTCCCTGGTCTATCTGACCTGTCTGTCTGTCTGTCCCTGGTCTGCCTGTCTGTCTGTCTGTCCCTGGTCTGTCTGTCCCTGGTCTGTCTGACCTGTCTGTCTGTCTGTCCCTGGTCTGCCTGTCTGTCTGTCTGTCCCTGGTCTGTCTGTCCCTGGTCTGTCTGACCTTCCTGTCTGTCTGTCTGTCCCTGGTCTGTCTGACCTGTCTGTCTGCCTGTCCCTGGTCTGCCTGTCTGTCTGTCTGTCCCTGGTCTGTCTGGCCTGTCTGTCTGTCTGTCTGTCCCTGGTCTATCTGACCTGTCTGTCTGTCTGTCCCTGGTCTGTCTGTCCCTGGTCTGTCTGACCTTCCTGTCTGTCTGTCTGTCCCTGGTCTGCCTGTCTGTCTGTCTGTCCCTGGTCTGTCTGTCCCTGGTCTATCTGACCTGTCTGTCTGTCTGTCCCTGGTCTGCCTGTCTGTCTGTCTGTCCCTGGTCTGTCTGTCCCTGGTCTATCTGACCTGTCTGTCTGTCCCTGGTCTGTCTGTCCCTGGTCTGTCTGACCTGTCTGTCTGTCCCTGGTCTGTCTGGCCTGTCTGTCTCTCTGACCTGTCTGTCTGTCTGTCCCTGGTCTGTCTGGCCTGTCTGTCTCTCTGACCTGTCTGTCTGCCTGTCCCTGGTCTGTCTGACCTGTCTGTCTGCCTGTCCCTGGTCTGTCTGTCCCTGGTCTGTCTGTCCCTGGTCTGCCTGACCCGCCTGTCCGTCCGTCTGTCCCTCCCAGCCCGCCACAGGCCTCATTGACTACGCCCAGCTGGAGGTGACCGCGCGTCTCTTCCGTCCCCGCCTGATCATCGCGGGCACCAGCGCCTACGCCCGCCTCATCGACTACGCCCGCATCAGGAGGGTGAGGAGGGCTCCTGGGGGGTCCTGGGGGGCACTGCGGGACACTGGGGACAGCAGGTGACCCCTGTGGGTGTCCCCAGGTGGGTGTCCCCTGATGGGTGTCCCCAGGTGGGTGTCCCAGGTGGGTGTGCTCTGATGGGTGTCCCTGGTAGGTGTCCCCCGCCTCATCGACTACGCCCGCATCAGGAGGGTGAGGAGGGCTCCTGGGGGGCTCAGGGGGGCACTGGGGACAGCAGGTGTCCCTGGTGGGTGTCCCTGGTGGGTGTCCCTGGTGGGTGACCCCAGGTGGGTATTAGTGGTGGGTGTCCCAGGTGGATGTCCTCTGGTGGATGTCCCTGGTGGGTGTCCCTGATGGGTGTCCCCAGTGGGTGTCCCCAGGTGGGTATCAGTGGTGGGTGTCCCCAGGTCAGTGTCCCTGATGGGTGTCCCCAGCTGGGTGTCCCCTGATGGGTGTCCCCAGTGGGTGTCCCAGGTGGGTGTCTCCTGGTGGGTGTCCCCAGGTCAGTGTCCCTGATGGATGTCCCAGGTGGGTGTCCCTGATGGGTGTCCCCAGGTGGGTATCCCCAGTGGGTGTCCCCTGATGGGTGTCTCAGGTGGGTGTCCCCAGGTGGGTGTCCCAGGTGAGTGTAACTGGTGGGTGTCCCTGCTGGGTGTCCCTGGTCAGTGTCCCTGATGGGTGACCCCAGGTGGGTATCAGTGGTGGGTGTCCCTGGTCAGTGTCCCTGATGGGTGTCCCTGATGGGTGTCCCTGGTGGGTGTCCCAGGTGGGTGTCCCCAGGTCAGTGTCCCTCGTGGGTGTCCCTGATGGGTGTCCCCCGCCTCATTGACTACACCCGCATCAGGAGGGTACCTGGGGGGTCCTGGGGGTCTCTGGGGACAGCAGGTGACCCCGGGGGGTGTCCCCACAGGTGTGTGACGAGGTCAAGGCCTACCTGCTGGCAGACATGGCCCACATCAGCGGCCTGGTGGCCGCCAAGGTGATCCCGTCCCCCTTCGAGCACGCGGACGTCGTCACCAGCACCACGCACAAGACCCTGAGGGGGGCCAGGTGGGACCCCCATGGGGGGGTGGGAGTGAGGGATTCAGGGATTCAGCTCCTTGTGGGGCTGGGACCAGGGAGCTCCTTGTGGGGCTGGGAATGAGGAAAACCCAGTGTGGGGCTGGGATTCAGGGAGCTCCTTGGGGACCTGGGAATGAGGGACCCCCTTGAGGGGCTGGGAATGAGGGACCCCCTTGTGGGGCTGGGATTCAGGGAGCTCCTTGTGGGTCAGGGAATGAGGGAACCCCTTGTGGGGCTGGGACCAGGGAGCTCCTTGTGGGGCTGGGAATGAGGGACCCCCTTGTGGGGCTGGGACCTGTGACCCCCTTGGGGGTCAGGGAATGAGGGAACCCCAGTGTGGGGCTGGGATTGAGGGAGCTCCTTGTGGGGCTGGGACCTGTGACCCCCTTGGGTGGCTGGGAATGAGGGACCCCCTTGAGGGGCTGGGACCAGGGAGCTCCTTGGGGGCCTGGGAATGAGGGACCCCCAGTGTGGGGCTGGGGTTCAGGGAGCTCCTTGTGGGGCTGGGACCCTGTGAGCCCCATAGGAAGCTGGGACCCAGCGAGTTCCTTGGGGACCTGGGAATGAGGGAACTTCTTGGGGGGGCTGGGAATGAGGGACCCCCTTGAGGGGCTGGGACCCCAGGAGCTTCTTGTGGGGCTGGGACCCTGTGACCCCCTTGTGGGGCTGGGACCCTGTGAAGCCTTTGGAGGGCTGGGAATGAGGGAGCCCCTTGTGGGGCTGGGACCTCAAGGAGCCCCAGGTGCACCCCAAGGGGACCCCAAGGTGCCTCATGTGAGCCCCTTGGGGGACTGGGAATGAGGGAAGCCCAGTGAGAGGCTGGGATTGAGGGACCTCCTTGAGGGACTGGGACCCCAGGGAGTCCCTGGGAGCCCCAGGTGCACCCCAAGGGGACCCCAGGGTGTCCCAGGCTGGGACCCAGGGAGCTCCTTGTGGAGCTGGGAATGAGGGGACCCAGTGAGGGGCTGGGACCCCAGGAGCTTCTTTTGGGACCCTGTGAGCCCCTTGTGGGGCTGGGAATGAGGGACCCCCTTGTGGGGCTGGGACTCTGTGAGCCCTTTGGGGGGCTGGGACCCAGAGAATCCTTTGGGGGGCTGGACCCTGTGAGCCCTTTGGGGCTGGAACAGAGCAAGCCCCATTGAGGGGCTGAGACCCAATGAGTTCCTTGGGGTCTGGGAATGAGGGACCCTCTTGGAGGGGCTGGGACCCCAGGAAGCCCCAGGTGCACCCCAAGGGGACCCCAGGGTGCCCCAGGCTGGCAATGAGGGACCCCCTTGTGGGGCTGGGATTCAGGGAGCCCCTTGGGGAACTGGGACCCTGTGAGATCCTTGTGGGGCTGGGAATGAGGGACCCCCTTGAGGGGCTGGGATTCAGGGAGCCCCTTGGGGAACTGGGAATGAAGGAACCCCAGTGAGGGGCTGGGACCCAGGGAATCCCTTTGTGGGGCTGGGACCCCAGGGAGCCCCAGGTGCACCCCAAGGGGACCCCAGGGTGCCTCAGGCTGGCAATGAGGGACCCCCTTGTGCCCCTTGAGTGTCCCCCCGGGCAGGAGAGGTGACGCTGTCCCTTTGCCACCAGGTCAGGGCTGATCTTCTACCGCAAGGGCGTGCGCTCGGTGGACAAGAGGACGGGCAAGGAGACGCTCTACGACCTGGAGGACAGGATCAACTTCTCCGTGTTCCCCTCGCTGCAGGGGGGACCCCACAACCACGCCATTGCTGCCGTGGCCGTGGCCCTCAAACAGGTCTGTGCTGGGGGGGGCTGGGGAGGGCGTGTCCTGTGTCCCCCCTGTGCTCTGGGGTGTCCCCTGTGTGCTATGGGGTGTCCCCTGTACTTATGGGGTGTCCCCCCTGTGCTCTGGGGTGTCCCCTCTGTGCTTATGGGGTGTCCCCTGTGCTTATGGGGTGTCCCCCTGTGTGCTCTGGGGTGTCCCCTTTGCTTATGGGGTGTCCCCTCTGTGCTCTGGGGTGTTCCCTCTGTACTTATGGGGTGTCCCCCTGTGCTCTGGGGTGTCCCCCTCTGTGCTATGGGGTGTCCCCCTCTGTGCTATGGGGTGTCCCCTGTCCTGATGGGGTGTCCCCCAGTGCTATGGGGTGTTGGGGTATCCCCTGTACTATGGGGTGTCCCCATGCTGATGGGGTGTCCTGTCCCCCCCATCTATGGGGTGTCCCCCATGCTGATGGGGTGTTGGGGTGCCCCCTTGCTCTGGGGTGTCCCCTGTGCTATGGGGTGTCCCCCTATGCAATGGGGTTTCTCCTGTGCTATGGGGTGTTGGGGTGTCCCCCTTGTTCCATGGTGTGTCCCCCCTGTGCTATGGGGTTTCTCCTGTGCTATGGGGTGTCCCCCCTGTGCTCCCTGTGCTATGGAGTGTCCCCCTGTCCTGATGGGGTGTCCCCAAGTGTTATGGGGTGTCCTGTGTCCCCCCTGTGCTATGGGGTGTCCCCCTATGCCATGGGGTTTCTCCTGTGCTATGGGGTGTCCCCCATGCTGATGGTGTCCCTGTCCCCCCTGTCTGTGGGGTGTTGGGGTGTCCCCTGTGCCATGGGGTGTCCCCCCTGCCCCATGTGGTGTCCCCCCCATGCCGATGGTGTCCCTGTCCCCAGGCCAGCTCCCCGGCCTTCAGGCAGTACTGCCAGCAGGTGCTGAGGAACGCCAAGGCCATGGCACAGGCGCTGCTGCAGAGGGGCTACACCCTGGTGTCAGGTGAGTCTGTCTGTCTGTCTGTCTGTCTGTGCCAGGTACACCCTGGTGTCAGGTGAGTCCGTCTGTCTGTCTGTGCCAGGTACACCCTGGTGTCAGGTGAGTCTGTCTGTCTGTCTGTCTGTCTGTCCCACGTACACCCTGGTGTCAGGTGAGTCTGTCTGTCTGTCTGTCTGTCTGTCCCAGGTATCCCCTGGTGCCAGGTGAGTCTGTCTGTCTGTCCCAGATACACCCTGGTGCCAGGTGAGGCTCTGTCCCTGCTGTTGTGGGGTCAGGGAGGGAGGAGCCATGCTGGGGACAAGGCTGAGCCATACTGGGGACAAGAGTGACCATGGTGGGGACAAGAGTGACCATGGTGGGGACAGGGCTGAGCCATGGTGGGGACAAGGCTGAGCCATGCTGGGGACAAGAGTGACCATGGTGGGGACAAGAATGAGCCATGGTGGGGACAAGAGTGACCATGCTGGGGACAAGGCTGAGCCATGGTGGGGACAAGAGTGACCATGCTGGGGACAAGGCTGAGCCATGTTGGGGACAAGGCTGAGCCATGGTGGGGACAAGGCTGAGCCATGGTGGGGACAAGAGTGACCATGCTGGGGACAAGGCTGAGCTGTGGTGGGGACAAGAGTGACCATGCTGGGGACAAGAATGACCATGCTGGGGACAAGGCTGAGCTGTGGTGGGGACAAGAGTGACCATGCTGGGGACAAGAATGAGCCATGCTGGGGACAAGAATGAGCCATGCTGGGGACAAGGCTGAGCCATGGTGGGGACAAGGCTGAGCCATGCTGGGGACAAGGCTGAGCCGTGGTGGGGACAAGGCTGAGCCATGGTGGGGACAGGAGTGACCATGGTGGGGACAAGGCTGAGCCATGGTGGGGACAAGCGTGACCATGGTGGGGACAGGAGTGACCATGGTGGGGACAGAACTGAGCCATGTTGGGGACAAGGCTGAGCCATGGTGGGGACAAGGATGAGCCATGGTGGGGGCAAGAGTGACCATGCTGGGGACAGGAGTGACCATGGTGGGGACAAGGCTGAGCCATGTTGGGGACAAGGCTGAGCCATGCTGGGGACAAGGCTGAGCCATGCTGGGGACAGGGCTGAGCCGTGGTGGGGCCGGGTGGCTCTGCCCAGTCTCAGGCCAGCACTGGGGACGTGCAGCAGGCCTGGGGGACAGAGCCAGCACCGCCAGCCCTGCAGAGCCCACGAGGCCCAGCAGAGCAGTCTGGGGGTGCTCAGCACCCCTCACCCCTGTCCTTCCCTCCCCAGGGGGCACCGACAACCACCTGGTGCTGGTGGACCTGCGGCCCAAGGGCATGGACGGGGCGCGGGCAGAGCGGGTGCTGGAGCTGGTGTCCATCACTGCCAACAAGAACACGTGCCCAGGGGACAGGAGTGCCCTGACCCCCGGGGGGCTGCGCCTGGGTGAGGGGCACCCCCTGCCCTGGGGCCTGGGGGGCATCACCCCACAGCAGCCCCACGGCTTCTCCCCTCTCTGAGAGGGAATTTGGGGCTGGGTTTGGGTGGGGAAGGGGGAGAAGGATTTGGGGACATCTTGGTCCCCAAATTTGGGGAGGTGCAGTGAGGGGTCTGGGGCCAGGGAGCTCCTTGTGGGGCTGGGAATGAGGGAAATTCTTGTGGGGCAGGGAATCAGGGAGCCCCACCCTGCCTAGGTGGTTCACCCCTCTCTGAGTGGGAATTTGGGGATGGGTTTGGGTGGGAAAGGGAGCAGGGACTCGGGGGGAGAATTTGGGGAGTCCTTGGTTGGAGGCCCAGTGAGGGGTTTGGGGACAGGGAGCCCCTTGGGGGGCTGGGAATGAGGGAGCTTCTTGGGGGTCTGGGACTGGGACCCCGGGAGCTTCTTGGGGGTCTGGGACCCAGGGAGATCCTTGTGGGGCTGGAAATGAGGGAGCCCTTGTGGAACTGGGAATGAGGGAGCCCTTGTGGGGCTGGGACCCCATGAGCCCCTTGGGGGTCTGGGACTGAGGGAGCCCCTCATGGGGCTGGTGCCCCTGCAGTGCTGCTGTCCCTGCTGGGCTCTGTCCCTGATGGGCTCTGTCCCTGCTGTCCCCGCTGTCCCTGACAGGCTCTGTCCCCGCTGTCCCTGACGGGCCCTGTCCCTGCTGTCCCTGCTGTCCCCGCTGTCCCTGTTGTCCCCACTGTCCCCGCTGTCCCTGACAGGCTCTGTCCCTGTTGTCCCTGCTGTCCCCGCTGTCCCTGACAGGCCCTGTCCCCGCTGTCCCCAGGTGCCCCTGCCCTGACGTCGCGCCAGTTCCGTGAGGAGGATTTCCAGAAGGTCGTGGAGTTCATCGACGAGGGCATCGCCCTGGCCTTGGACGTCAAGAGCAAAACCAGTGAGCCCTGGGGACCCCCATTTCCCCCAGTTCTCCCCATTTCCCCTTCCTTGCTGCCCCTCAGCTCCTTCTGCTGCCCACCCTGGTCCCCAAAAACCACGTGGCAAAACCCATGAGCCACGGGGGCCCCATTTCTTTCCCCCCATTCATTTCCCCCCATTTCTTTCCCCCCATTTATTTCCCCCCATTTCTTTCCCCCCCTTTATTTCCCTCCATTTATTTCCCCCATTTCTTTCCTCCCATTTCCTTCCCCTCATTTCCTTCCCCCCATTTATTTCCCTCCATTTATTTCCCCCCGTTTATTTCCCCCATTTATTTCCCCCCATTTCTTCCCCCCCATTTATTTCCTCCCATTTCTTTCCCCCCATTTCTTTCCCTCCATTTATTTCCCCCATTTATTTCTCCCATTTCTTTCCCCCATTTCTCTCCCCCAATTCCTTTCCCCCCATTCCTTTCCTCCCATTTATTTCCCCTCATTCTTCCCCCCATTTATTTCCCTCCATTTAGTTCCCCCATTTCTTTCTCCCCATTTCTTCCTCCCATTTATCTCCCTCCATTTATTTCCCCCATTTCTTTCCCCCCGTTTCTTTCCCCCCATTTCTTTCCATTCCTTTCCCCCAATTCCTTTCCCCCAATTCCTTTCCCCCATTTCTTTCCCCCCATTTCTTTCCCCTCATTTATTTCCCCCATTTCTTTCCCCCATTTCTTTCCCCCCATTTCTTTCCTCCCATTTCTTTCCCCCATTTATTCCCCCCATTTCTTTCCCCATTTCTTTCCCCCATTTCTTTCCCCCATTTCTTTCCCTCCATCTATTTCCCCCCATTTATTTCCCCCAATTCCTTTCCCCCCATTTCTTTCCCCCATTTCTTTCCATTCCTTTCCCCCCATTTCTTTCCCCCCATTTCTTTCCATTCCTTTCCCCGTTTCTTTCCCCCATTTCTTTTCCCCCATTTCTTTCCCTCCATTTATTCCCCCCATTTATTTCTCCCATTCCTTTCCTCCCATTTCCCCCATTCTCCCTTCCTGCCTGCCCCTCTCCCCTTTGTAACACCACCCCTTCACCCCATCCCAATGCCAGCCCAGCCGTGGGTACCTGTGGCAGGGCTGGAGCTGCCCTGGTGCTCACCTGTGCCCTCCCCACGCCAGGTAAGCTCCAGGATTTCAGGAATTTCCTGCTCCAGGACCCGGGCACGCAGCAGCGCCTGCAGGAGCTGCGGGGGCGCGTGGAGACCTTCGCCCGTGCCTTCCCCATGCCCGGCTTCAGCGACCACTGAGGGGGGCACGGCCCTGCTGCCAGCCTGGGGCGCTGGGGAGGGGGCACTGAGACCCTCAGACCCTTTCCCCTTCCCCTTTTTTCCCATTGTCACCCTTGGGTGCTGCATCCCTGGGGTGGGGGCGCATCCTTCTCTCAGTGTTAGAACCTTCCTGGGCTTGCTGCAGCCTCATCTTGCACTTTTCTATGGGGAGGGGTCGCTAATAAAAGTGGGGGCAGAGCTTTGGTGCTGTGCTGGATGTTGGGGAGGGGTCCCTGGGGCCCTGGGGGTCTCATTGAGACCTTGGCTTGTGCCTGCCCCATGCCCGGCTTTGGGCACCACTGAACGGGGCACAGCCCTGGTGCCAGCCTGGGGGCACTGACACCCTCAGACCCTTTCCCCTCCCCTTTTTTCCCGTTGTCACCCTTGGGTGCTGCATCCCTGGGGCGGGGGCGCATCCTGCTCTCAGTGTTAGGGTACAGAGACCCCCCCAGATCCTGCATTTGGGTGGGGGGCACTGCTTGCTGCAGCCTCATCTTGCACTTTTCTATGGGGAGGAGTCGCTAATAAAAGTGGGGGCAGAGCTTTGGTGCCGTGCTGGATGTTGGGGAGGGGTCCCTGGAGCCCCGGGGGTCTCATTGAGACCTTGGCCTGTGCCTGCCCCATGCCCTGGTTCAGCAACCACTGAGGGGGGCACGGCCCTGGTGCCAACCTGGGGACGCTGGGGAGGGGGCACTGAGACCCTCAGAGCCACCCTCCTTTTGTCCCCCTCCCCTTTTTGCTGCGCCCCTGGCGTGGGCACCCATCCTTCCCTCAGTATTGGGGTACAGAGACCCCCCAGACCCTGCTCGGGCTTGCTGCAGCCTCATCTTGCACTTTTCTATGGGGAGGGGTCGCTAATAAAAGTGGGGGCAGAGATTTGGAGGTGTTTGGGCTGTGCTGTGGTGTTTGGGATGTTGGGGAGGGGTCCCTGGAGCCCCTCAGTGCCCTGCCAGGAGCCCCTCAGGCTCTCGTGCCTCAGTTTCCCCAGCCTGGGGGGCTCTGAGGGCAGGGGGTGGTGCTGAGACCGGGGACTTTGGGGTGCGGTGGGGGGGACACCCTGGGGACCCGACCCGACCCGACCGGACCGGACCGGACCCTCCCCTTTTCCTGGCGCCCAGCCGGGCTCTGTCCGGATCTGTCCTGGGTCTGTCCCGTGTCTGTCCGAGGCTCTGTCCCGTGTCCGTCCTGAGTCTGTCCCATGTCCCAGGCTCTGTCCCAGGCTCTGTCCCGTGTCTATCCCGTGTCTGTCCCGTGTCCCGGGCTCCATCCCGGCTCTGTCCCGTGTCCCAGGCTCTGTCCCGTTTCTGTCCCCTGTCCTGTGTCTATCCCGTGTCTATCCCATCTCTGTCCCCTGTCTCTCCCGTGTCTGTCCCAGGCTCTGTCCCGGCTCTGTCCCGTGTCCCGTGTCTGTCCCAGGTTCTGTCCCGGCTCTGTCCCGTGTCTATTCTGTGTCTGTCCCGTGTCCCAGGCTCTGTCCCGTGTCTGTCCCGTGTCTATCCCGTCTCTGTCCCAGCTCTGTCCTGTGTCTGTCCCAGACTCTATCCTGTGTCTGTCCCGTGTCTCTCCCGTGTCTGTCCCAGCTCTGTCCTGTGTCTGTCCCAGCTCTGTCCTGTGTCTGTCCCGTGTCCATCCCGCCTCTGTCCCGTCTCTGTCCCTGTCCCGTCCCCCAGCGGCTCCAGCCCGTCCCTCCCCGTGTCTATCCCGTGTCCCAGGTTCTGTCCCGTCTCTGTCCCGTGTCTGTCCCGTCTCCCGTGTCCTGTGTCCATCCCGTCTCTATCCCGTGTCCCGTCTCTGTCCCTGTCCCGTCTCTGTCCCTGTCCCGTCTCTGTCCCGTGTCCCAGGCTCTGTCCCGTGTCCATCCCGTGTCTGTCCCGTGTCCCGTCTCTGTCCCTGTCCCGTCCCCCAGCGGCTCCCGCCCGTCCCTCCCCATGTCTATCCCGTGTCCTGTGTCCATCCCGTCTCTGTCCCTGTCCCGTGTCCATCCCGTCTCTGTCCCGTCTCTGTCCCGTGTCCCGTGTCTGTCCCAGCTCTGTTCCATGTCTATCCCATGTCCTGTGTCTATCCCGTGTCCCGTGTCCATCCCGTCTCTGTCCCATGTCCCGTCTCTGTCCCCTGTCCCGTCTCTGTCCCGTGTCCATCCCGTCTCTGTCCCTGTCCCGTCTCTGTCCCATGTCCCGTGTCCCAGGCTCTGTCCCGTCCCTGTCCCGTCTCTGTCCCTATCCCGTCTCTGTCCCTGTCCCGTGTCTGTCCCAGCTCTGTTCCATGTCTATCCCATGTCCCGTCTCTATCCCGTGTCCCGTGTCCATCCCGTTTCTGTCCCCTGTCCCGTCTCTGTCCCCTGTCCCGTCTCTGTCCCCTGTCCCGTCTCTGTCCCTGTCCCGTCTCTGTCCCGTGTCCCAGGCTCTGTCCCGTGTCCATCCCGTCTCTATCCCGTGTCCCGTGTCCATCCCGTCTCTGTCCCTGTCCCGTCCCCCAGCGCTCCCTCCCGTCCCTCCCCGTGTCTCTCCCGCCCCTCCCAGCCCCTCCCAGCCCCTTCCCCTCCCGGGGGTCCCTGGGCCGTGGGAGCGGAAGCGGCCCCGGGGTCCCGAGGGGCTCCTGGGGCTGCCGGGCCATGGGAGCGTCCCCGGGGGGGTCACACGGGCACCGCCGTGCTCGGGGCTCTGGGGAAACATCGAGGATCCAGGGCTGGGCCCCTCCACGCCCTGGGAAACCAGAAAAGTCTCAGTGTGCTGCTCCCAGGATCTGGGAAACCAGAAAAGTCTCAATGTGCTGCTCCCAGGATCTGGGAAACCAGAAAATCTCAATGTGCTGCTCTCAGGATCTGGGAAAGCAGGAAAGTCTCAGTGTGCTGCTCCCAGGATCTGGGAAACCATAAAGGATCCAGTTTGGTGCCCCCAAACTCTGGGAAACCCTGAAGGATTCAATGTGCTGCCCCCAAACTCTGGGAAACCATAAAGGATCCAGGTTGCTGTCCCCAAACTCTGGGAAACCCTAAAGGATTCAATTCGCTGCCCCCAAACTCTGGGAAACCATAAAGAATCCAATTTGCTGCCCCCCAGGCTTTTGGAAAACCATAAAGGATCCAGTTTGCTGCTCCCAGGATCTGGGAAACCCTGAAGGATCCAATTTGCTGCTCCCAAATTTTGGGAAACCCTAAAGGATTCAATTTGCTGTCCCCAAACTCTGGGAAACCCTAAAGGATTCAATTCACTGCCCCCCAGGCTTTTGGAAAACCATAAAGTATCCGGTTTGCTGCCCCCACTCCACCCCAGGCTCTGGAAAACCATAAAAGTTTCAATTTGCTGCTTCCAGGATCTGGGAAACCCTAAAGAATCCAATTTGTTGCCTCCAAACTCTGGGAAACCCTAAAGGATCCAATTTGCTGCTCCCAAATTTTGGGAAACCATAAAGAATCCAATTTGCTGCCCCTGGGCTCTGGAAAACCCTAAAAGATTCAATTTGCTGCTCCCAGGCTTTTGGGAAACCCTAAAGGATCCAATTTGCTGCTCCCAGGATCTGGGAAACCCTAAAGGATCCAGGTTGCTGTCCCCAAACTCTGGGAAACCCTAAAGGATCCAATTTGCTGCCCCCACTCCACCCCAGGCTCTGGAAAACCATAAAAGTTTCAATTTGCTGCTCCCAGGATCTGGGAAACCCTAAAGGATCCAGTTTGCTGCCCTCAAACTCTGGGAAACCCTAAAGGATCCAGTTTGCTACTCCTGGGAAACCCTAAAGGATTCAATTTGCTGCTCCCAAGTTTTGGGAAACCCTAAAGGATCCAATTTGCTGCCCCTGGGCTCTGAGAAACCCTAAAGAATCCAATTTGCTGCTCCCAGGGTCTGGGAAACCCTAAAGGATCCAATTTGTTGCCCCCCAAACTCTGGGAAACCCTAAAGGATTCAATTTGCTGCTCCTAGGATCTGGGAAACCATAAAGAATCCAATTTGCTGCTCCCAAATTTTGGGAAACCATAAAGAATCCAATTTGCTGCCCCTGGGCTCTGGGAAATCCTAAAGGATCCAATTTGCTGCTCCCAAACTCTGGGAAACCCTAAAGGATTCAATTCACTGCCCCCCAGGCTTTTGGAAAACCATAAAGTATCCGGTTTGCTGCCCCCACTCCACCCCAGGCTCTGGAAAACCAGAAAAGTTTCAATTTGCTGCTTCCAGCATCTGGGAAACCCTAAAGGATCCAATTTGGTGCCCTCAAACTCTGGGAAACCATAAAGGACCAAATTTGCTGCCCCTGGGCTCTGGAAAACCCTAAAGGATCCAATGTGCTGCTCCCAAATTTTGGGAAACCATAAAGGATTGAATTTGCTGCTCCCAAATTTTGGGAAACCCTAAAGGATTCAATGTGCTGCTTCCAGGCTCTGGGAAACCCTAAAGGATCCAATTTGCTGCCCCTGGGCTCTGGAAAACCCTAAAGGATCCAGTTTGGTGCCCCCCAAACTCTGGGAAACCATAAAGGATCCAATTTGCTGCTCCCAAGTTTTGGAAAACCATAAAGGACCCAGTTTGCTGCCCCCAAACTCTGGGAAACCCTAAAGGGTCCAGTGCTGTCCCCCCAAACTCTGGGAAAGCCCAAAGGACCCAGTTTGGTGCCCCCCAAACTCTGGGAAAGCCCAAAGGACCCAATTTGCTGCCCCCCAAACTCTGGAAAACCCCAAAGGACCCACTTGGCTGCCCCCCAAACTCTGGAAAACCCCAAAGGACCCAATTTGCTGCTCCTGGGCTCTGGGAAACCCTAAAGAATCCAATTTGCTGCCCCCCAGGCTTTTGGAAAACCATAAAGGACCCAGTTTGCTGCCCCCAAACTCTGGGAAACCCTAAAGGGTCCAGTGCTGTCCCCCCAAACTCTGGGAAAGCCCAAAGGACCCAGTTTGGTGCCCCCCAAACTCTGGGAAAGCCCCAACGGACCCACTTGGCTGCCCCCACCCCCCAATTCCTCCCCGTGCTGGGTTCAGTGCAGGAGCTGAGGGTGAGGGGGCGCCCCCAGGGCTGGGCTTTATTGGGGGGTGGGTTTGGGGGGGCTGGGGGTTCTTGGGGGGGATTTTGGGGGGTTTTTAGGGGGTTTTGGGGGGGTTTTAGGGGTTTTTTTGAGGGGTTTTGGGGGTTTTTTGGGGTTTTTTTGGGGGGGTTTTGGGGGGGTTTTGGGGGGAATTTGGGGGGAATTTGGGGGGGTTTTGGGGGTTCTTTGGGTTTTTTTGGGGGGGTTCTTGGGGGGTTTTGGGGGTTTTTTGGGGGGTTTTGGGGGTTGGGTTTTTTTGGGGGGTTTTGGGGATTTTTGGAGGGGTTTTTGGGGGGATATTTTGGGGGTTTTGGGGGGCTCCTCCCGCAGCCCAGCCCGTCCCAGGGCTGGCTCAGAAGCTCGGCCGCTCCTTCTTGAGGTTCTTGTAGTCAGTGGAAACTGCCAGAAACTGCAGGAGGGAGGGAGGGAGGGGGTCAGGGGGGGTCCCTGCAGCCCCCCCAATGTCCCTGCAGCCCCCCCAGTGTCCCTGCAGCCCCCCCAGTGTCACCCAGTGCCCCCTCCCCAAATTGGAGCACAAACGTGAGGAAAACTCAGGGTTTTACCCTAAAAGTGCCCTAAAAGTGGCTGAATCTCCCCCAAAATTGCCTCTGGGAAACCCTAAAGTGTCCCCCTGGTGTCACTGCAGCCTTGGTGGCCTTGGTGCCCCCTCCCCAAATTTCAAGCACAAACATTTGGAGCTCTCTGCTCCAGGGCTGATCCCCTTTTTTTCCCTTCCTGAGTGTTTTTACCCTAAAAATGCCCTAAAAGTGGCTGAATCTCCCCCAGAATTGCCTCTGGGAAACCCTAAAGTGTCCCCCCAGTGTCACTTGGTGGCCTTGGTGCCCCTTCCCCAGTTTCAAGCACAAATATGTGGGGAGCTCTGCTGCAGGCCTGATCCCACTTTCAGTGGGATTTCCTGAGGAAAACTCAGTGTTTTTACCCTAAAAAATGCCCTAAAATTGCCTCTCCCCACCCCTCATTGCCTCTGGGAAACCCTAAAAGATCCCATTTGTTACCCCCTGCCCCATAACCAGTGTCACTCATCCTGGCCTTGGTGTCACCCAGTGCCCCCTCCCCAAATTCAAGCACAAACATGAGGAAAACTCAGGGTTTTATCCTAAAAGTGCCCTAAAAGTGGCTGAATCTCCCCCAGAATTGCCTCTGGGAAACCCTAAAGTGTCCCCCCGGTGTCACTGCAGCCTTGGTGGCCTTGGTGCCCCTTCCCCAAATTCGAGCACAAACATTGAGGGGGCTCTGCTCCAGGCCTGATCCCCTTCTCCATAGGATTTCCTGAGGAAAACTCAGTGTTTTACCCTAAAAATGCCCTAAAAGTGCCTCCCCCCGCCCCACATTGCCTCTGGGAAACCCTAAAGTGTCCCCCCAATGTCACTGCAGCCTTGGTGGCCTTGGTGCCCCCTCCCCAAATTTCGAGCACAAACATTTGGAGCTCTCTGCTCCAGGCCTGATCACCTTTTTATCCCTTTCCTGAGTGTTTTTACCCTAAAAGTGGCCTAAAAGTGGCTGAATCTCCCCCAGAATTGCCTCTGGGAAACCCTAAAGTGTCCCCCCGGTGTCACTGCAGCCTGGCCTTGGTGGCCTTGGTGCCCCCTCCCCAAATTTCAAGCACAAACATTTGGAGCTCTCTGCTCCAGGGCTGATCCCCCTCTCCATAGGATTTCCTGAGGAAAACTCAGTGTTTTACCCTAAAAATGCCCTAAAAGTGCCTCTCCCCACCCCTCATTGCCTCTGGGAAACCCTAAAAGATCCCATTTGTTACCCCCTGCCCCATAACCAGTGTCACTGCATCCTGGCCTTGGTGGCCTTGGTGGCCTTGGTGCCCCCTCCCCAAATTGGAGCACAAACGTGAGGAAAACTCAGGGTTTTACCCTAAAAGTGCCCTAAAAGTGGCTGAATCTCCCCCAAAATTGCCTCTGGGAAACCCTAAAGTGTCCCCCCCAATGTCACTGCAGCCTTGGTGGCCTTGGTGCCCCTTCCCCAAATTTCAAGCACAAACATTTGGAGCTCTCTGCTCCAGGCCTGATCCCCTTTTTTCCCTTTCCTGAGTGTTTTTACCCTAAATGTGCCCTGAATCTCCCCCAAAATTGCCTCTGGGAAACCCTAAAGTGTCCCCCCAGTGTCACTGCATCCTGGCCTTGGTGGCCCTGGTGCCCCCTCCCCAAATTCGAGCACAAACGTGAAGAAAACTCAGTGTTTTACCCTAAAAAGGCCCTAAAATTGCCTCTCCCCACCCCTCATTGCCTCCAGGAAACCCTAAAAGATCCCATTTGTTACCCCCTGCCCCATAACCAGTGTCACTGCATCCTGGCCTTGGTGGCCTTGGTGCCCCCTCCCCAAATTTGAGCACAAACGTGAGGAAAACTCAGGGTTTTACCCTAAAAATGCCCTAAAAGTGGCTGAATCTCCCCCAAAATTGCCTCTGGGAAACCCTAAAGTGTCTCCCCAATGTCACTGCAGCCTTGGTGGCCTTGGTGCCCCCTCCCCAAATTCGAGCACAAGGATTTGGCAGGGGGGGGCTCTGCTCCAGGCCTGATCCCCTTTTCCATAGGATTTCCTGAGGAAAACTCAGTGTTTTACCCTAAAAAATGCCCTAAAAGTGCCTCTCCCCACCCCTCATTGCCTCCGGGAAACCCTAAAAGATCCCATTTGTTACCCCCTGCCCCATAACCAGTGTCACTCATCCTGGGCTTGGTGGCCTTGGTGCCCCCTCCCCAAATTCAAGCACAAACGTGAGGAAAACTCAGGGTTTTATCCTAAAAGTGCCCTAAAAGTGGCTGAATCTCCCCCAAAATTGCCTCTGGGAAACCCTAAAGTGTCCCCCCAGTGTCACTGCAGCCTTGGTGGCCTTGGTGCCCCTTCCCCAAATTTCAAGCACAAACATTTAGGGGGGCTCTGCTCCAGGCCTGATCCCCTTTTTTTCCCTTTCCTGAGTGTTTTTACCCTAAAAATGCCCTAAAAGTGCCTCCCCCCCGCCCACTTCCAGCCCTCCCAGTTCCCCCAGTGCTCACTTTGTACTGGTCTGTGGGGCTCAGCTTGTTCCAGGGTTCCGGATTGTTCTTCCTGTCCCAGCTGGGAGGGGGTGACGGGGGGGGACATCAGCACCTCAAGGATTGGGGGAGAGACCCCCCCCTAACCCCATGGGACCCCCCCAAAGCGCCCCCAGCCCCATGGGAGCCCCCCCAGCCCCATGGGAGCCCCCCCAGCCCCATTGGAGCCCCCCCAAAGCGCCCCCAGCCCCATTGGAGCCCCCCCCCAAAGCGCCCCCAGCCCCATGGGAGCCCCCCCAGCCCCATTGGAGCCTCCCCAAAGCGCCCCCAGCCCCATTGGAGCCCCCCCAAAGCACCCCCAGCCCCATTGGAGCCCCCCAAAGCATCCCCAGCCCCATTGGAGCCCCCCCCAAAGCGCCCCCAGCCCCATTGGAGCCCCCCCCAAAGCGCCCCCAGCCCATTGGAGCCCCCCCAGCCCCATTGGAGCCCCCCCAGCCCCATTGGAGCCCCCCCAAAGCGCCCCCAGCCCATGGGACCCCCCCAAAGCGCCCCCAGCCCCATTGGAGCCCCTCCAGCCCCATTGGAGCCCCCCCAAAGCGCCCCCAGCCCCATTGGAGCCCCCCCAAAGCCGTCCCAGTTCTACTGGAGCCAAACTGGTCACGTCCTGTGCTGTCCCTGAGGGGCTGGGGGAGGCCGGCAGGGCCGTGGGAGGGGTCCCTGGGGAGAGCAGCTCGTGCTGCCCCCCCCTTTTTTCCATCCCCCACCCCCTTTTTTCCATCCCCCCCCCCTTTTTTCCTTCCCCCACCCCCTTTTCCGCCCTCCCAGTTCCGCTGGTGCTGCCAAGAGCAGAATTTTCCATCTGGGAAGTTTTTCTTTGTGTGTGGATTTCCCACCCTGGAGCTGGGGCTGGCCATGGGCTGAGCTCCCCCCACCCACCCCAGCTGTGCCCCAGCTGTGCCCAGGTGTGCCCAGGGCACCTCAAAGTGTACCTGGAGTTTGGGCTGTGCGGTGCCAGCCACACTGGGCACCTCTGGGCCCACATTTCCCCACTCTGGCAGTGCAGGTTGACCCCCAGGTGTTCCCCAAATGTGCCCCAGGTGTTCCCCAGGTGTGCCCCAGGTGTGCCCAGCCATACCTGACATCAGGGCTGTGCAGTGCCAGCCACACTGGGCACCTCTGGCCTCGCATTTCCCCACTCTGGGAGTGTGGGGTGAGCCCCAGGTGTATCCAGGTGAACCCCAGGTGTGCTCAGGTGCTCCACAAATGTGCCCCAGGGGTACCCAGGTGTGCCCAGGGCACCTCAAGGTGTACCTGGCATCTGAGCTGTACACACTGGGCACCTCTGGCCTCCACTCTGGGGGTGTGGGGTGAGCCCCAGGTGTGCCCAGATGACCCCCAGCTGTTCCCCAGGTGTGCCCCAGGTGTGCCCAGCCATACCTGACATCAGGGCTGTACATTGCCAACCTCTCCAGGTGCCTCCTGGGCACCTCTGGCCCCACATTTCCCCACTCTGGGAGTGCAGGGTGACCCCCAAGTGTACCCAGGTGAACCCCAGGTGTGCCCAGGTGCTCCACAAATGTGCCCCAGGTGTACCCAGGGCACCTCAAGGTGTACCTGGCATCTGAGCTGTACACACTGGGCACCTCTGGCCTCCACTCTGGGGGTGTGGGGTGAGCCCCAGGTGTGCCCAGGTGTGCCCCAGGTGTGCCCCAAATGTGCCCCAGCTGTGCCCAGCCATACCTGACATCAGGGCTGTGCAGTGCCAGCCACACTGGGCACCTCTGGCCCCGCATTTCCCCACTCTGGCAGTGCAGGTTGACCCCCAAGTGTACCCAGGTGAACCCCAGGTGTGCCCAGGTGCTCCCCAAATGTGCCCCAGGGGTACCCAGGTGTGCCCCAGGTGTGCCCAGGGCACCTCAAGGTGTACCTGGCATCTGAGCTGTACACACTGGGCACCTCTGGCCCCCACTCTGGGAGTGTGGGGTGAGCCCCAGGTGTGCCCCAGGTGTGCCCAGCCATACCTGACATCAGGGCTGTGCAGTGCCAACCTTTCCAGGTGCCTCCTGGGCACCTCTGGCCCCACATTTCCCCACTCTGGGAGTGCAGGTTGACCCCCAGGTGTTCCCCAAATGTGCCCTAAATGTGCCCCAGGTGAACCCCAGCTGTGCCCAGCCATACCTGACATCAGGGCTGTGCAGTGCCAGCCTCACTGGGCACCTCTGGGCGCCACTCTGGGAGTGTGGGGTGACCCCCAGGTGTACCCAGATGACCCCCAGGTGTGCCCAAGTGTGCCCAGGTGTTCCCCAAATGTGCCCCAGGTGTGCCCAGGTGTGCCCCAGCTGTGCCCAGCCATACCTGACATCAGGGCTGTGCAGTGCCAACCTTTCCAGGTGCCTCCTGGGCACCTCTGGCCCCACATTTCCCCACTCTGGGAGTGAGGGTTGACCCCCAGGTGTTCCCCAAATGTGCCCTAAATGTGCCCCAGGTGAACCCCAGCTGTGCCCAGCCATACCTGACATCAGGGCTGTACAGTGCCAGCCACACTGGGCACCTCTGGCCCTGCATTTCCCCACTCTGGCAGTGCAGGGTGACCCCCAGATGTGCCCCAGGTGTGCCCCAGCTGTTCCCCAGCTGTGCCCCAGGTGTGCCCCAGCTGTGCCCAGCCATACCTGACATCAGGGCTGTACAGTGCCAGCCTCACCAGGTACAGCACGGCGCTGCCCAGTCCCACGCTGATGAAGCCAATGAGAGGAACGAGCTGCAAAAAAAAAAAAAACACACAGAGAGAAAGGGAAAAAAAAATAAACCAAAAAAAAAAAAACCAGAAAGAAAATTGAAAAATGCCCCAATAAAATGAATATTTATCAGGCAGAGCGAAAGGCAGAGCTGACACCCGGGAGATTTACAGGGGAGAGGTGGCCCAGCAATGCTGAGCTACAGCTGGAGCTGTCAGCCCGGGTGACTGAATGGAAGCAGAGAGGAGGAAAAATCGCCTCGTGCTGGAGAGGAATTGGGTGGGGAATGAGAAATTGGATCCTCTCAGCCCCGCGCTGCCCGCGGCTGGCGCTGCTGAGGACACGGGAGAGGCATTGCCGGTGTTCCCAGTCAATCCCAGTGCTCCCAGTCAGGGCCGAGCCGCGGTTTGGGGCTCATCCCTGAAGGATTTGGGGCTGGGGATCCCATTTCCAGCATTCCCAGTGCTCCCAGTGCTCCCAGTCAGGGCTGAGCCGCGGTTTGGGGCTCATCCCTGAAAGATTTGGGGCTGGGGATCCATTCCCAGTGCTCCCAGTGCTCCCAGTCAGGGCCGAGCCGCGGTTTGGGGCTCCTCCCTGAAGGATTTGGGGCTGGGGATCCATTCCCAGTGCTCCCAGTGCTCCCAGTCAGGGCCGAGCCGCGGTTTGGGGCTCATCCCTGAAAGATTTGGGGCTGGGGATCCATTCCCAGTGCTCCCAGTGCTCCCAGTCAGGGCCGAGCCGCGGTTTGGGGCTCATCCCTGAAGGATTTGGGGATGAGCACCCGATTTCCAGTCAATCCCAGTGCTCCCAGTCAGGGCTGAGCCGCGGTTTGGGGCTCCTCCCTGAAGGATTTGGGGCTGGGGATCCATTCCCAGTGAATCCCAGTACTCCCAGTCAAAGCAAACCCAAATTTATGCTTCTTCCCTGAAGGATTTGGGGTTGAAGGCCCCATTCCCGGCATTCCCAGTGCTCCCAGTGCTCCCAGTCAGAGCAAACCTCAGTTTGTGGCTCCTCCCTAAAGGATTTGGGGCTGAGCACCCCATTTCCAGCATTCCCAGTGCTCCCAGTGTTCCCAGTGACTCTGCTCAGGGTTGAATGTCACTTTATGGCTCCTCTCTAAAAGATTTGGGGCTGAACCCCCCATTCCCAGTGCTCCCAGTGCTCCCAGTCAGACCAAACCTTGGTTTATGGTTCTTCCCTGAAGGATTTGGGGCTGAACCCCCCATTTCCAGCATTCCCAGTGCTCCCAGTGCCCCTGGTCACAGTGAACTCCTATTTATGGCTCTTCCCTGAAGGACTTGGGGCTGAACCCCCCATTTCCATTCCCAGTGCTCCCAGTGCTCCCAGTATGGCCCAGTTCCCACCCAGCAGTTCCCAAACCAGGCTGGAATGTTGGATGCTGGCACCACCCCTGGCACTGTCCCTGGGTCCATTCCTCTCACCATCCCTGCACCATCCCTGGTACAATCCTGGCACAATGGCACCATCCTGGCACCATCCTGGCACCATCCCTGCACCACCTTTGGCACCTTCCTGGCACCACCCCTGGGTCCATCCTTGGCACCATCCCTGGATCACCTTTGGCACCTTCCTGGCACCATGGCACCACCCCTGGGTCCATCCCTGGCACCACCCCTGGCCCCGGGAGCTGCCGCGGCTCCCGCAGCCCGTTCGGGGCTCTCTCGCCATCTGCCGCCGCCGCCGTCTGGGTAATTAACGCCTGGCAGTAATTAGCGGCAGGACAATTAGAGGCTGCCAAGGCGCAGGTGCCAGTGGTGGAGCCCGAGCGGAAGGGGGGGGTGTGGTGCGGACAGACAGACAGACAGACGGACGGACGGACGGACGGACGGCACCACAGCAATTACAAACACCCCGGACCCTCTGTGCTTTCTACACCTCAGATTTGGGGTCTCCTTTGCGCCCCCCAGATCCCTCAGGGGAAAGGCGGGAACAGAAACGCCCCGAATTTCCCCATTTTTGCAGCGAGGATGAGGCGGGGGCCTCACCCGAGGACGTGGGAAGCGCCCAGGGGGTGCCAACCCCCCCGTGCCCACCCCCTGGCAGTGCCCAGCCTCGGCTTTGGGGCATTTTTTACCCAAATCCCTGAATTTGATGCTTTGAGGGGTGGCAGGGCCGGCTGTGCTGGGGTGAGTGGGGAGGGGGCTTCATTCCCACCCCCCCCGACAAAAATGTCCCCACACGGGGGGCGAGGGGACACGGGGAGGGTCCCCTCACCTTTTGGGGGTGGGTAAAGGTTGGGGTGTCCCGGCTGGGCTGGGGGAAGGAGCCCCGAGATCCCCTCAGGTCCTCCCAAGATCCCCCCAGATCCCCCCCAGCCCCAAATCCTCCAGGGAGGGGCCACAAACGGAGGCTCAGCCCTGACTGGGAGCACTGGGAGCACTGGGAGCACTGGGAGCACTGGGAATGGGGGGTTCAGCCCCAAATCCTTCAGGGAAGAACCATAAACCAAGATTCGCTCTGATTGGGAGCACTGGGAATACTGGAAATGGGGGGTTCAGCCCCAAATCCTTCACAGAGGAGCCACAAACTGAGGTTTGCTCTGACTGGGAGCACTGGGAATGCTGGAAATGAGGGGTTCAGCCCCAAATCCTTCAGGGAAGAACCATAAACCAAGATTTGCTCTGACTGGGAGCACTGGGAATACTGGAAATGGGCGGTTCAGCCCCAAATCCTTCAGGGAAGAACCATAAACCGAGGTTTGCTCTGACTGGGAGCACGGGGAATGCTGGAAAAGGGGGGTTCAACCCCAAATCTTTTAGAAAGGAGCCATAAAGTGACATTCAACCCTGAGCAGAGTCACTGGGAACACTGGGAGCACTGGGAATGGGGTGTTCAGCCCCAAATCCTTCATGGAAAAACCATGAAACGAGGTTTGCTCTGACTGGGAGCACTGGGAATGCTGGAAATGGGGGGTTCAGCCCCAAATCCTTTAGAGAGGAGCCATAAATTGGGGTTTGCTCTGACTGGGAGCACTGGGAGCACTGGGAATGGAGTGCTCAGCCCCAAGTCCTTCATGGAAAAACCCTAAACCGAGGGAACAGAAGCTCCCAGCGTGTCCCAGTCCATCCCAGTAAAAAGAACAAAAAGGAACAGAAGCTCCCAGCGTGTCCCAGTCCATCCCAGTAAAAGGAACAGAAGCTCCCAGCATTTCCCAGTCCGTCCCAGCAAAAGGAACAGTATCCCAGTTTGTCCCAGTAAAAGGAACAGAAGCTCCCAGTCCATCCCAGTAAAAAGAATAAAAAGGAACAGAAGCTCCCAGCGTGTCCCAGTCCATCCCAGTAAAAGGAACAGAAGCTCCCAGCGTGTCCAAGAGGGCTGGGGGGTCCATGGGAGGAGGAGGAGGAGGAGGAAGAGGAGGCTGAGGAAGGTCACAGAGCAGCAGGAATGGGGCTGGGGGGTCCCTGGGAGGAGGATGAGGAGGATGAGGAGGATGAGGAGGATGAGGAGGATGAGGAGGATCCTTGGGAGGAGAAGGATGAGGGGGGGATCCCTAGGAGGAGGATGATGATGATGATGAGGGGGTCCCTGGGAGGAGGATGAGGAGGATGAGGAGGATGAGGGGGCCCTGGGAGCAGGATGAGGATGAGGATGATGAGGGGGGGGTCCCTGGGAGGAGAAGGATGAGGGGGCCCTGGGAGGAGGATGAGGAGAATGAGGAGGATGAGGAGGATGAGGAAGATGAGGAGGATGAGGAGGATGAGGAGGATGAGGATGATGAGGGGGTCATTGGGAGGAGGATGAGGAGGGGTCCCTGGAGGAAGGATGAGGATGATGATGATGAGGGGTTCCCCGGGAGGAGGAGAAAGAGGATGAGGGGTTCCTTGGGAGGAGGATGAGGAGGATGAGGATGATGAGGGGGCCCTGGAGGAAGAATGAGGATGAGGAGGATGAGGAGGGGTCCCTGGGAGGAGAAGGATGAGGGGGGGGGATCCCTGGGAGAAGGATGAGGAGGATGAGGATGATGATGATGAGGGGGCCCTGGAGGAGGAGGATGAGGAGGATGAGAGGGTCCTGGGAGGAGGATGATGAGGGGGCCCTGGAGGAAGGATGAGGATGATGAGGGAGGGGTCCTTGGGAGGAGAAGGATGAGGGGGGGGATCCCTGGGAGGAGGATGAGGAGGATGAGGATGATGAGGGGGCCCTGGGAGGAGGAAAAGGAGGATGAGGATGATGATGATGAGGGGGCCCTGGAGGAAGAATGAGGATGATGAGGGAGGGGTCCCTGGGAGGAGAAGGATGAGGGTTCCCCGGGAGGAGGATGAGGAGGATGAGGGGGTCCCTGGGAGGAGGATGATGATGATGATGATGATGATGAGGGGGCCCTGGGAGGAGGAAAAGGAGGATGAGAGGGTCCCTGGGAGGAGGAGGATGATGATGATGATGATGATGATGATGATGATGATGATGATGATGATGATGATGATGATGAGGGGGCCCTGGAGGAAGGCTGACTCACTCCGGGGTGCCGTTTGACGTGGCGGGAGAAGATCCCTCCGCGCAGGGGACCCTTCATGGCCACGCTGGGGTCGCTCCGGCCGCTGCCGAGCTCCGAGCGAGGCTGCACCGGGGCTGGGCAGGAGGGGAGGGAGGGCAGGGAGGGGAGGGGACAGGGCCGGGAGGGAGGAAGAGGAAGGCCGGACACCAAATCCCGCTCCCGGCCCTCATCCGGCCTCAATCCCGGTGTCTGGAGGGGCTGGGCAGGGACCCCCGGTGTGCGCACCCCAAAATCCTGGAGTTATTGGGGGGTTCTGGGAGGCTGGGGAGGATTTCACTACAAAATGTAGGGGTCTGGGGGGACCCTCACCCCAAAATCCAGGAGTTATGGGGAGGGTCTGGGAGGCTGGAGAGGATTTCACTACAAAATGTGGGGGTCTGGGGGGACCCTCACCCCAAAATTCAGGAGTTCAGGGGAGGGTCTGGGGGTCTGGGTAGATCCTGAGTACAAAATTCAGGGGTCTGGGGGCATCCCGAGGGTCTGGGTGGGACCCTCACCCCAAATTGAGAAGGTCTGGGGGTGTGGGTAGATCTTGGCTATAAAATTTAGGGATCCGGGGGGCACCCAGGGGCTTGGGGGGACCCTCACCCCAAAATTCAGGAGTTATGGGGAGGGTCTGGGTAAATCTTGACTATAAAATTTAGGGATTCAGGGGGGACACCCAGGGGTCTGGGAGGGGAACCCTGAGGGCCTGGGTGGGACCCTCACCCCAAAATTCAGAGGATTCAAGACAAGGGGGGAACCATGAGCACAAAAATCAGAGATCAAGGGAGCTGCCAGGAGCCTGGGGGGAACATCGAGGGTCTGGGGGGACCCTCACCCCAAATTGAGAAGGTCTGGAGGTGTGGGTAGATCTTGGCTATAAAATTTAGGGAGCCTGGGGGGCACCCAAGGGTCTGGGTGGGACCCTCACCCCAAAATCCAGGAGTTATGGGGAGGGTCTGGGAGGCTGGGGAGGATTTCACTACAGAATGTGGGGGTCTGGGGGGACCCCCCACCCCAAAATCCAGGAGTTATGGGGAGGGTCTGGGGGTCTGGGTAGATCCTGAGTACAAAATTCAGGGGTCTGGGGGCATCCCGAGGGTCTGGGAGGGACCCTCACCCCAAATTGAGAAGGTCTGGGGGTCTGGGTAGACCTTGGCTATAAAATTTAGGGAGCCTGGGGGGCACCCAAGGGTCTGGGTGGGACCCTCACCCCAAAATCCAGGAGTTATGGGGAGGGTCTGGGGGTCTGGGTAGATCTGCACTAAAAAACTCAGGGGTCTGGGGGGACCCTGGCCCCAAAATCCAGGAGTTATGGGTGGTTTTGGGTAGAATTTCACTAAAAAATTCAGGGGTCTGGGGGGACCCAGGGGTCTGGGGGGACCCTGGCCCCAAAATCCAGGGGTTATTGGGGGGGGGTTCTGGGTAGAATTTCACTAAAAAATTCAGGGGTCTGCGGGGACCCTGGCCTCAAAATCCAGGAGTTATGGGCAGGGTCTGGGCAGATCTTGACTACAAAATTCAGGGGTCTGGGGGGACCCTGACGTCAAAATCCAGGAGTTATGGGCAGGGTCTGGGTAGAATTTCACTACAAAATTCAGGGGTCTGAGGGGGACCCTGCCCCCAAAATCCAAGGGTTATTGGGGGGTTCTGGGTAGAATTTCACTATAAAATTCAAGGGTCTGGGGGGACCCTGCCCCCCAAAATCCAGGAGTTATGGGGAGAGTCTGGGTAGAATTTCACTATAAAATTCAGGGGTTTGGGGGTACCCTAAGGGTCTGAGGGGACCCTGGCCCCACAATCCAGGAGTTATTGGGGGGTTCTGGGTAGAATTTCACTATAAAATTCAAGGGTCTGGGGGGGACCCTGACCTCAAAATCCAGGAGTTATTGGGGGGTGTTCTGGGTAGAATTTCACTACAAAATTCAGGGGTCTGGGGGTACACAGGGGTCTGGGGGGACCCTAAGGGTCTGAGAGGACCCTGGCCCCACAATCCAGGAGTTATGGGGAGAGTCTGGGTAGAATTTCACTAAAAAATTCAGGGGTCTGAGGGGACCCTGCCCCCAAAATCCAGGAGTTATTGGGGGGGTTTCTGGGTAGAATTTCACTATAAAATTCAAGGGTCTGGGGGGACCCTGGCCCCCAAAATCCAGGAGTTATGGGGAGAGTCTGGGTAGAATTTCACTACAAAATTCAGGGGTCTGAGGGGACCCTGGCCCCCAAAATCCAGGGGTTATTGGGGGGTGTTTTGGGTAGAATTTCACTATAAAATTCAGGGGTCTGAGGGGACCCTGGCCCCACAATCCAGGAGTTATTGGAGGGTTCTGGGTAGAATTTCACTATAAAATTCAAGGGTCTGGGGGGGACCCTGGCCCCAAAATCCAAGGGTTATTGGGGGTGTTTTGGGTAGAATTTCACTATAAAATTCAGGGGTCTGGGGGGGACCCTGGCCCCCAAAATCCAAGGGTTATGGGGGGATTCTGGGCAGATCTGACAACAAAATTCATGGATCCAGGGGGGAGCCGAGGAGGGCTCGGGGATGCGGGGGGGGTTTCGGTTCGGCAGCCGCAGCAGGGCTGGGTTATTTTCGTTATTTTCCAAGCGCTCGGCAAATATTATTCAAGATGAAGGAGAATCACGGCTGCCGCTGCCGGCAGCGAGCCGGGGCCGTCGCTGGGAATTTATCAGCGGGAATTGGGGGCCCCCCCGCGCTCCCCCCGCGGCACGCAGCGGTGATGAAGTGCTTCATTAATGGGAGATGCTGCGGCTCGGCACGGACGTGCCCGCACCTGAGCGCTCGCTGCTGCCTGCCAGGGGCTCGGGCTCCCCCCGCGGCTCCACGGAGAGCCCTGGATCGCTCCTGAGTCGTGGATGCAGAGAGGAAAAGCCACGGAGCCCCCCCTGGATACAGAGAGCCCCTCATTGGATCCGTAAATCCAGTGGGGAAAATCCACAGAGCCCCCCCAGATCCACAGATCCAATGGGAAAAATTCACAGAGCCCCCCCTGGATCCGTAAATCCAATGGGAAAAATTCACAGAGCCCCCCCAGATCCACAGAGCCCCCCCAGATCCACAGAGCCCCCCCCTGGATCCGTAAATCCAATGGGGAAAATCCACAGAGCCCCCCTTGGATCCGTAAATCCAATGGGAAAAGTTCAGAGGCCCCCCCCGGATCCATAAATCCAATGGGAAAAATTCACAGAGCCCCCCCCTGGATACACAGAGCCGCCCCCCTGGATCCATAAATCCAATGGGGAAAATCCACAGACCCCCCTGGATCCATAAATCCAATGGGAAAAATTCACAGAGCCCCCCCTGGATCCATAAATCCAATGGGAAAAATTCACAGAGTCCCCCCGGATACACAGAGCCCCCCCTGGATCCATAAATCCAATGGGGAAAATTCACAGAGGCCCCCACAATCCACAAATCCAATGGGAAAAATCCACAGAGCCCCCCCTGGATCCACAGATCCAATGGGAAAAATTCACAGAGGCCCCCACAATCCATAAATCCAATGGGAAAAATTCACAGAGCTCCCCCCTGGATCCATAAATCCAATGGGAAAAGAACCCCCCCAGATTCATAAATCCAATGGGGAAAATCCACAGAGCCCCCCTTGGATCCATAAATCCAATGGGGAAAATTCATAGAGCCCCCCCTGGATTCATCCAGGTCCACAAATCCAATGGGGAAAATCCACAGAGCCCCCCATGATCCATAAATCCAATGGGAAGAGTCCACAGAGCCCCCCCTGGATCCACAGAGCCCCCCTGGATCCGTCAATCCAATGGGAAAAATTCACAGAGGCCCCCACTGGATCCACAGAGCCCCTCATTGGATCCATAAATCCAATGGGGAAAATTCACAGAGGCCCCTTGGATCCATAAATCCAATGGGAAAAATTCACAGAGTCCCCCATGATCCATAAACCTAATGGGGAAAATTCACAGAACCCCCCTGGATTCATCCAGGTCCATAAATCCAATGGGGAAAATCCACAGAGCCCCCCCCAGATCCACAGATCCAATGGGAAAAATTCACAGAGCCCCCCCTGGATCCGTAAATCCAATGGGAAAAATTCACAGAGCCCCCACTGGATCTACAGAGCCCCCCTGGATCCATAAACAAAATGGGAAAAATTCACAGAGCCCCCCCAGATCCATAAATCCAATGGGGAAAATTCACAGAGTCCCCCCAGATCCATAAATCCAATGGGAAAAATTCACAGATCCCCTCTGGATCCACAGATCCAATGGGGAAAATTCACGGATCCCCCCTGGATCCCTCTTGATTCACAAATCCAACGGGAAAAGTCCACGGAGCCCCTTCAGGTGCTTCCAGATTGCCACAGGCAATGGATCGAATCCACAGATCCCCCAGACCCACAAATCCAACGGAAAAAATTCACAGAATCCTCCAGATCCTTCCAGATCCACACAACCCTTGGGTCACATTCCTGCCCTTCCAAACCTCTCCTGATGATCCACACAACCTTTGGGTGAAATCCCAGCTCCTCCAGACCCCTCTGGATCCCCATGGAACGGCTCCGAGTCCCCCCTGTCCCCATCCCATGGGACAAAGCCACAACCCCCCCAGAGCCCTCCCAACCCTACAATTGTAGGGAACCCTACAACCCCAGAGAACCCTACAACCCCAGGGAATCCTACAATTGTAGGGAACCCTACAACCCCAGGAAATCCTACAGTCCCAGGGCCCCACAATCCCAGGGAACCCTACAATTGTAGGGAACCCCACAGCCCCAGGGAATCCTAAAATTCCCAGGCAATTCCCTACAATTGTAGGGAATTCTACAACCCCAGGGAACCCTACAAAGGTAGGAAATCCTACAACCCCAGGCAATCCTACAATTCCCAGGCAATCCCACAACCCCAGGCAATCCTACAATTGTAGGGAATTCTACAATCCCAGGCAATCTTACAATCCCAGGGAACCCTACAACCCCAGGCAATCCTACAACCCCAGGGGATTTTGTCTTGGCACGATGGAAAGCGCCATAAAAAAATTCATCCCGAGGAAAACAAACAAACAAACGAACGAACAAACAAACGAACAAACGAACAAACAAACAAACGAACAAACAAACGAACAAACAGGAAGCGAAGAGCCGGGAATTCAGTGGAGAATTAAGGGGTAATTAACGGGATGGATTAATTGTGTAACCTCATAGGATCAGCCCCGGAGCGATCCCGGCCATCCCCAGGGGCACCGATGGGCGTCACACCGCAGCACTATCGCGACATGTGGCGATTTGCACGGCCCGATAACGAGGGAGCAGCCGCGGCTCTGCCAGCGTGATGTCACACCTGCCTCCTGACGTCATCGCTGCCCGTGACGTCACAGCCCCCTCCTCACTCCTGTCCCGATCGCGACACGGCCCCGATCGCGACACGGCCGCGATGGCGCCCACGCAGGCCCGGCAGCATCCATCACCATGGGCTGGCAGCGGCACTGAGGAGTCATTAACGGCCTAATTGGCCTCATTAATCAGCGAGGGAGCGGCACCGGGACAGCCCCGAGCCGAGACACGGAGCGGGGTGCGGGGGGACCCCGGATCCGGACAGCCCCAAACACCGACACCCCCAAACACCGACACCCCCACACCCCAAAACCCCCAAACACCGACACCCCCACACCCCAAAACCCCCGGACATTGACACCCCCAAACACAGACACCCCCACACCCCAAAACCCCCAAACATCGATACCCCTGGACCCTGACATCCCCAAACATCGATAACCCCACACCCCAAAACCCCCGGACCCTGATACCCCCCGATCCTGACACCCCCAAACACCGACACCCCCAAACACAGATACCCCCACACCCCAAAACCCCCAAACACCGATACCCCTGGACCCTGACACCCCCAAACTCTGACACCCCCGGACCCTGACACCCCCAGATCCGGACCCCCCCAAACCCTGAAACCCCGAGAATCTGCATCCTCCGGACCCTGATACCCCGAAACACCGACACCTCCAAATCCTGAAAGCCCCGGAACTTGGTACCACCCCCAAACACTGACATCCCAGACCCCTGACACCCCCAAACCCTGACACCCCTGGACCCTGACACCCCCAGATCCGGACGCCCCCAAACCCTGAAACCCCGAACACTGACACCCCTGGACCCTGATATCTCCAAACCCTGATACCCCCAAAACCCTGACACCCCCAGATCCTGACCCCGCCAAAACCCTTGACAGCCCCAAACCCTGACATCCCCAAATCCTGAAACCCCCAAACCCTGATACCCCCAGATCCGGACACCCCCAAACCCTGAAACCCCGAGAATCTGCATCCTCCGGACCCTGATACCCCGAAACACCGACACCCCCAAATCCTGAAACCCCTGGACCTTGATACCCCCAAACCCTGACACCCCCAGATCCGGACACCTCCCCCCAGCTGCCGAGGGGGTTTTGGGGAGCCAGGAAAGATCTTGGGGGGCTGGGGGTGATCCTGGGGAGTTTGGGGTGATCCTGGGAATCCAGGGAAGATCCTGGGGAACTGGGGGTGCTCCTGGGGAGTTGGGGGTGCTCTTGGGGATCTGGGGATGATCCTGGGGAGTTGGGGGTGATTGTGGGGAGCTGGGGGCAGTCCTGGGGTGTTTGAGGTCCTCCTGGGGATCTGGGGGTGCTCCTGGGGAACCTGGAGTGATCTTGGGGATCTGGGGGTGCTCCTGGGGAGCCGAGGGGTTCAGCTCGGCCGTGGCAGTGAAGCCATTCCCGGAGCTGACCCCACAATGCCCCAGCCCGCGCTATCGATTTCTCTTTTCCATCATTGTCCTCAGCCGCGTCCCCGCCCGCGCCGTCAATAACCGGGGCCGCAACCGGGGCTGTAACCGGGGCTGAAACCAGGGCTGAAACCGGGGCTGTAACCGGGGCCGAAACCGGGGCCGAAACCGGGGCTGTAACCGGGGCCGTCACCGGGGCTGAAACCGGGGCTGAAACCGGGGCCGTCACCGGGGCCGAAACCGGGGCTGTAACCGGGGCCGTCACCGGGACTGAAACCGGGGCTGTAACTGGGGCCGTTACCGGGGCTGTAACCGGGGCTGTCACCGGGGCTGTAACCGGGGCCGTCACCGGGGCCGTCACCGGGGCCGTAACCGGGGCTGAAATCGGGGCCGTAACCGGGGCTGTAACCGGGGCTGTCACCAGGGCTGAAACCGGGGCTGAAACCGGGGCTGAAACCGGGGCCGTCACTGGGGCTGTCACCGGGGCAGCGGCTGCGGGCGCTGAGCCGCGATTCAATCAACACAACGGCCCCGTCCTTGGTCTGCCAGACACAGCGGGGGATGAGAGCACACGGCTGGGACACGGCTGGGACACGGCTGGGACACGGACACACAGGGCTGGGACACGGACACACAGAGCTGGGACACGGCTGGGACACGGACACACAGAGCTGGGACATGGCTGGGACACGGACACACAGAGCTGGGACATGGCTGGGACATGAACACATATGGGTGGGACATGGCTGGGACACACGTCTGGCACATGGTTGGGACAGGGATACACATGGCAGGGACATGGACACATGGCTGGGACACACACGCAGCTGGGACACGGATACACAGGGCTGGGACATGGACATACATGTCTGGGACATGGACACATGGCTGGGACACACACACACAGCTGGGACACGGATACACAGGGCTGGGACATGGACATACATGTCTGGGACATGGACACATGGCTGGGACACACACACACAGCTGGGACACGGATACACAGGGCTGGGACATGGACATACATGTCAGGGACATGGACACATGGCTGGGACACACACACACAGCTGGGACAGGGACACACGGCTGGGATAAATGGCTGGGACACGGACACGTGCTTAGGACACGCACACACACACACATGGCTGGGACACGTGTGAACACATCGGACACGCCTGCACAGAGGTGAGACACCTGCACACCTTCAGACACGCGTGCACAGGCACGGACACACGGACAGAGGGGACACACGGACAGAGGGGACACACGGACACCTGCGTCAGACACACGGACAGAGGGGACACACGGACAGAGGGGACACACGGACACCTGCATCAGACACACGGACAGAGGGGACACACGGACACCTGCATCAGACACACGGACAGAGGGGACACACGGACACCTGCATCAGACACACGGACGGCACGGACACCCCTGTGCAGGGCGGGGCTGCTCCCGCGGGGTCCCGGCCCGGTTCCTCCCGGTCCCTCCCCGCTCCTCCCGGTCTCTCCCGGTCCCTCCCGGTCCCTCCCGGTCCCTCCCGGTCTCTCCCGGTCCCTCCCGTTCTCTCCCCTTCTCTCCCGGTCTCTCCCGTTCTCTCCCGGTCTCTCCCGGTCCCTCCCGTTCTCTCCCGGTCCCTCCCGGTCTCTCCCGGTTCCTCCCGGTCTCTCCCTGTCCCTCCCGGTCTCTCCCGTTCTCTCCCGGTCCCTCCCGGTCTCTCCCGGGCCAGCGGGAGGCCTGCGGTGCCCTCTGGTGGCGGCGGCGGGGCTCGGCCCGGGGGCACCGCGCGGGCACCGGGAAGGGGCTGCGGGGGCACCCGGCAGGACGGGGCACGGCTGGGCCCTGCCCTCCGCAGAACCCGAATCCTTCTCCTCCTTCCCCTTCTCCTGCTCCTTATCCTCCTTTTCTTCCTTCTCCTTTTCCTCCTTCTCATTTTCCTCCTTCTCCTTCCTTTCTCCATCTCCTTCTCCTCCTCTTCCCCTTCTCCTTCCCTTTCTCCTCCTTCTTTCTCCTAATTTTCCTCCTTCTCCTCCTTCTCCTTCCTTTCTCCATCTCCTCCTCCTCCTCTTCCCCTTCTCCTTTTCCTCCCTTTCCTCCTTTTCCTCCCCCTCCCTTTCCTCCTTCTCCTTCCCCTTCTCCTTCTTTTTCCTCCTTCTCCTTCCTTTCTCCATCTCCTTCTCCTCCTCTTCCTCCTCCTTTTTCTCTCTCTTAATTTTCCTCCTTTTCCTCCTTCTCCTTCCTTTCTCCATCTCATTCTCCTCCTCTTCCCCTTCTCCTTTTCCTCCTTTTCCTCCTCCTCCCTTTCCTCCTTTTCCTCTTCCTCCCTTTCCTCCTTCTCCTTCTCCTTCCCCTTCCCCTTCTCCTTCTCCTTCCTTTCTCCATCTCCTCCTCCTCTTCCTCCTCCTTTTTCTCTCTGCTAGTTTTCCTCCTTTTCCTCCTTCTCCTTCCCTTCTCCTTCCATCCATCTCTTTATTCTCCTCCTGCTCCTGCATCTGGCACAGGAACGAGCAACTTCCAGCAGCCACAGCCCCCCCTCCACGACCAATCTGGTCCCACTCAGACCCCCAGCACCAGGGCAGGGACCCCAAAACCAAAGCGACCTCTGTGTCCCCCCCTGTCCCCCCCAGCCCAGCGTGGGGACACCATTGGGAGCAGAACTGGGGGGTTCCCACCTCCCACATCCTCTCCAGCCCCCCCGTTTCCCCCTGCCCAGCCCCGCTGACTGATTCCAGAGCCTCCAAAATCAATTCCCATCCCCGCCAGGACACGCCGAGAAGGCAACAAATCACAAATCACGGCGGCGGCGGCGGCTCCGCAGCCCCAGCGCCTCATTTTTCTTCCTGAACTCCATAATAAGAAATCAATGGCAGACGCTGAGCTCCCGGTGCAGCTCCCCCGGGATGGGCGACACCGAGTCCTCCCCCAGCCCCAAATCCCGGGTTCAACCACCCCTAAATCCCGGGTTCCCCCAGCCCCAAATCCCGGCTTCCCCCAGCCCCTAATACCGGGTTCAGCATCCCCAAATCTCAGATTCCCCCACCCCCAAATCCCGGCTTCCCCCAGCCCCAAATCCCGGCTCCCCCCAGCCCCAAATTCCGAATTCTGCCACCCCTAAATCCCGGGTTCTCCCAGCCCCAAATTCCGAATTCTCCCAGCCCCAAATCCCGGCTTTCCCCAGCCTCAAATCCCGGGTTCAACCACCCCCAATCTCAGATTCCCCATCCCTGAATTTCGGATTTCCCCACCCCCAAATTCCGGGTGCCCCCAGCCCCAAATCCCGGGTTCCCCCAGCCTCAAATTCCGAATTCTCCCACCCTCATATCCCGGGTTCAACCACCCCCAAATCTCAGATTCCCCCAGCCCCAAATCCCGGATTCCCCCAGCCCCAAATCCTGGTTCTCCCACCCCCAAATTCCACATTCTCCCAGCCCCAAATTCCTGGTTCCCACACCCCCAAATTCCAAATTCCCCCAGCCCCAGATCCCGGCTTCCTCCAGCCCCAAATCCCCAATTCCCACAACCCCAAATCCCATATTCCCACACCCCCAAATTCTGAATTCCCCCAGCCCCAAATCCCGGATTCCCCCACCCCCAAGTCCTGGCTTCCCTCTCCCCCAAATCCCAGCTTCAAGCACCCCCAAATCCCGGCTTCCCCCAGCCCCAAATCTGGGGGCACTGGGGAGCCCCAAAAGGTCCCTGAGAAATTGGGGCAGGGGGATCCAAGGCCACCATGGAGCAGGGGACAGAGCCCAGCGGGGATTTCTGCCAGGGTGGGAGATGAGAAGGGTGGGGAAGGTGGGGTCGGAGGAGGGGGAGGATCCAGGGGCAGGTGGGATCCAGGGACCAGATGGGATCCTGGGACAGGTGGGATCCAGGGAATGGGTTGGATCTGGGGTACAGGGGGTGGAATCCAGAGACCCGGTGGGATCCAGGGAATGGGTTGGATCTGGGGTACAGGGGATGGGATCCAGGGCCCAGATGGGATCCAGGAGGAGAGTGGAATCCAGGGACAGGTGGAATCCAGAAAATCGGTTGGATCTGGGGCACAGGGCGTGGAATCCAGGGACAGGTGGGATCCAGGGAATGGGTTGGATCTGGGGTACAGGGGATGGAATCCAGGGATAGGTGGGATCCAGGGAATGGGTTGGATCTGGGGCACAGGGGGTGGGATCCAGGGGGAAGATGGGATCCAGGGATAGGTGGAATCCAGGGACAGGTGGGATCCAGGGAATGGGTTGGATCTGGGGTACAGGGGGTGGAATCTAGGGGGAAGAGGTGGATCCAGGAGGAGAGTGGAATCCAGGGACAGGTGGAATCCAGGGGGAAGATGGGATCCAAGGAATGATTTGGATCTGGGGCACAGGGGGTGGAATGCAGGGACAGGTGGGATCCAGGGAATGGGTTGGGTCTGGGGTACAGGGGGTGAAATCCAGGGCCCAGATGGGATCCAGGGAATGATTTGGATCTGGGGTACAGGGAGTGGGATCCAGGGACCAGATGGGATCCAGGGAATGGGTTGGATCTGGGGTACAGGGAGTGGGATCCAGGGGGAAGAGGTGGATCCAGGAGGAGTGTGGGATCCAGGGACGAGATGGGATCCAAGGAATGGATTGGATCTGGGGTACAGGGGGTGGAATCCAGGGACAAGATGGGATCCAGGAGGAGAGTGGAATCCAGGGACAGGTGGGATCCAGGGCCCAGATGGGATCCTGGGAATGATTTGGACCCAGGGTACAGGTGGGCTCCAGGGAAGATGGAATCCAGGGGCAAGTGGGATCCAGGAGGGAAAGTGGGGTCCAGGGGGGGCAGCTGGATCCGGGAGCTGGGTTGGATCCAAGGGGCAGGCGGGCTCCAGGAAGAGCTGGATCAAGGAGTGGAATCCAGGGGAGATGGAAACCATGGAGAAGGTTGGGTTTGGGGCCAGGTGTCTCCAGGGGATGGTTTAGATCCAGGGGCAGAGGGGATTTGGGAAGAGCTGGATCCAAGGGGTGGGTGGAATTCAGGGGTACAGGTATGATCCAGGGGATAGTTTGGATCCAGGGAAGATGGAACCCATGGAGAGGGTTGGGTTTGGGGCCAGGTGTCTCCAGGGGATGGTTTGCATCCAGGACCAGCTGGGATCCATGGAGAGGGTTGGATCCAAGGCCAGGTGTCTCCAGGGGATGGTTTGAATCCAGGGAAGATGGAACCCATGGAAGGGGTTGGATCCAAGGCCAGGTGTCTCCAGGGGATGTTGTGGATCCGGGACCAGCCGGGATCCATGGGGAAGGCTGGATCCAAGGCCAGGTGATCCAGGGGATGGGTTGGATCCAGGGAAGATGGAACCCATGGAGAGGGTAGGATCCAAAGCCAGGTGTCTCCAGGGGATGGGTTGGATCCAGGACCGGCTGGGATCCGTGGAGAGGTTTGGATGTGGGGCCAGGTGTGATCCAGGGGATGGTTTGGATCCAGGGAAGATGGAAACCATGGAAGGGGTTGGATCCAAGGCCAGGTGTCTCCAGGGGATGGTTTGCATCCAGGACCAGCTGGGATCCATGGAGAGGGTTGGGTTTGGGGCCAGGTGTCTCCAGGGGATGGTTTGGATCTGGGACCAGCTGGGATCCATGGAGAGGGTTGGATCCAAGGCCAGGTGGCTCCAGGGGATGTTTTGCACCCAGGACCAGCTGGGATCCATGGAGAGGGTTGGATCCAAGGCCAGGTGGCTCCAGGGATGGTTTGGATCCAGGACCAGCTGGGATCCATGGGGAAGGCTGGATCCAAGGCCAGGTGTCTCCAGGGGATGTTTTGCACCCAGGACCAGCTGGGATCCATGGAGAGGGTTGGATCCAAGGCCAGGTGTCTCCAGGCATCCCGCAGGCTCCGTTTGGGGCGGGGGGAGCCCCGCGGCCGCTGTCAGGCGGCGGCAGCAGCAGCTGCCGAGGGCTCCGGGCTGGGATTGCTGCTCCAATTAGCCGCAATCGCGCTTCCCCGCCGCGCCTGACACCGAAAATCCGAAATAATTACCCGGCAGCGACAGGCGAGGCAGGAGCGGCTCCCGCTTAATTGAGTGTTTACAGGCTGGAAAGAGCCCCCAGACAGGCAAAACCCCCCCGCAGCCACGGGAAACGGGGGGGAAAAACAGCTTCATCCCCCTCCTCATCCTCACGGAGAGGAGAGGAGAGGAGAGGAGAGGAGAGGAGAGGAGAGGAGAGGAGAGGAGAGGAAGAGGAGCTGCCAGATGTGCCCCGAGATGGGGATGGGGCAGGGGGGGGACATGGCCAGATGTGCCCCGGGATGGGGATGGGGCACAGGGGACACGGCCAGATGTGCCCCTGAGATGATGATGATGATGATGATGTTGGGGACACACACAGCCAGATGTGACCCGAGGCGGTGATAGGGTGGGGGGATGTGGCCAGATGTGCCCCCGAGATGGGGATGGGGCAAAGGGACCCCAAACCCCTAAAGCGGGACCCCCTCAAAACCCCAAAAAGTGACCACAAACTGACCCCAAACCAACCCCAAACTACACAGTGAGCCCAAAACTCCTAAAGTGACCCCAAAACAGCAAAGCCAAACCCCTAAAGTGACCCCAAACCCCACTCTGGGACCCCCAACACCCCAAAGTGACCCCAAACCCCACTCTGGGACCCCCAAAACCCCAAAGTGACCCCCAAATTGGGACCCCCCCAAAATCCCACACAGGGACCCCAAACCCCAAATCGAGACCCCCAAAACCCCAAAGCGACCCCAAACTGGGACCCCCCAAAACACCAAAAAACCCAAAGTCCCACACAGGGACCCCAAAACCAAACTGGGACCCCCCAAACACCAAGTGACCCCAAATTGGGACCCCCCCAAAACACCAAAAAACCCAAAGCCCCACACAGGGACCCCCAAAACCCAAACTGGGACCCCCCAAACACCAAAGTGACCCCAAAACCCCACAAAGTGACCCCAAACCCCACACTAGGACCCCCCAAATCCCAAAGTGACCCCAGACTCTGCCAGTTCCTGCCGTGCCCGACTGGAATCTTTAATTCCAACAAAGCCGAGCCGGGCTCATTTGCATTTCCCTATGCAAATCAGCGCTAATTAGGATGGATTGAGTTCACCTCGCGGGGGCTGCGGGGGACACGGGCGCTGCCCCAGCCGGGCTTTGGGGCTTTGGGGGCTTCCTCAAGGATTTGGGGGCGTGGATCCCGCAGATGGGGGGGGCGGGAGCGGGGGACGGGAGGCAGAAGGAAGGGGGGGGGGGGGGGATCCAGGTGCTCTGAGCACCCCCAGGAGCCTCCCAGGTGTCCCCAGGAGTCACTGAGGGGATGCCAGGGATGGATTCAGGTGCTCTGAGCATCTTCAGGAGCCTCCAGGTGTCCCCAGGAGTCACTGAGGGGGCACCAGGGACGGGTCCAGGTGCTCTGAGCACCCCAAGAATCCCCCAGGTGTCCCCAGGAGTCACAGAGGGGGCACCAGGGATGGATTCAGGAGCTCTGTGCACCCCCAGGACCTTCCCAGGTGTCCCCTCTGTCCCCAGGAAGGGACAACAGGGGTGGGTCCAGGTGCTCTGAGCAGCTTCAGGAGCCTCCAGGTGTCCCCAGGAGTCATTGGGGGGACAGCAGGGATGGATTCAGGTGCTCTGTGCACCCCCAGGACCCTCCAGGTGTCCCTCTGTCCCCGGAAAGGAACAGCAGGGATGGGTCCAGGTGCTCTGTGCACCCCTAGAATCCCCCAGGTGTCCCCAAGAAGGGACAGCAGGGATGGGTCCAGGTGCTCTGAGCATCTTCAGGACCCTCCAGGTGTCCCCCAAGCCCCCAGGAAGGGACAACAGGGGTGGGTCCAGGTGCTCTGTGCACCCCCAAGTCCTCCAGGTGTCCCCCCAGGTCCCAGGAGTCACTGAGGGGACACCAGAGATGGACCTGGGTGCTCTGTGCACCCCCAGGATCTGTGAGGGGCTGGGGGCACAGGGGGTATGGGGGGCTTGGGGGGGGCTGGGGGGTCTTTGAGGGGTTGTTGGGGGGATTGGGGGCATCTCTGAGGGGCTGGGGGGGATCTGAGAGGGGCTCTGAGGAGCTGAGGGGGAATTGGGGGTTCTATGAGGGGATTGGGGGGGTGTTTGAAGGGCTGGGAGAAGCTGTGGGGAATCTGTGGGGGTCTCCGAGGATTCTCGGGGGGCTCTGAGGATCTGGGGGGGCTGTGGGGATTCTCGGGGGGCTGTGGGGACTCTCAGGGATCTCTGGGATTCTCGGGGGGCTCTGAGCATTCTCTGAGGATTCTCGGGGGGCTCTGAGCATTCTCGGGGGGCTCTGGGCATTCTCGGGGGGCTCTGGGCATTCTTGGGGGGCTCTGGGCATTCTTGGGGATATCTGGGGATTCTCTGAGCATTCTCGGGGGGCTGTGAGGATTCTCAGGGGTCTCTGAGCATTCTCGGGGGGCTCTGAGGATTCTCGGGGGTCTCTGAGCATTCTCGAGGGTCTCTGAGCATTCTCGGGGGGCTCTGGGCATTCTCAGGGGTCTCTGGGGATTCTCGGGGGGCTCTGGGCACTCTCGGGTGTCTCTGAGCATTCTCGGGGGTCTCTGAGCATTCTCGGGTGTCTCTGAGCATTCTCGGGGGTCTCTGAGCATTCTCAGGGGGCTCTGGGCATTCTCAGGGGTCTCTGGGGATTCTCTGAGGATTCTCGGGGGTCTCTGGGCACTCTCGGGGGGCTCTGGGCATTCTCGGGGGGCTCTGGGCACTCTCGGGGGGCTCTGAGGATTCTCGGGGGTCTCTGAGCATTCTCGGGGGTCTCTGAGCATTCTCGGGGATATCTGGGATTCTCTGAGCATTCTCAGGGTCTCTGAGCATTCTCGGGGGGCTCTGAGGATTCTCGTGTGTCTCTGAGCATTCTCGGGGGTCCCTGAGCATTCTCGGGGGTCTCTGGGCATTCTCGGGGGGCTCCGGGCATTCTCGGGGGGCTCTGAGCATTCTCGGGGGTCTCTGGCATTCTCGGGGGGCTCTGGGCACTCTCGGGGGTCTCTGAGGATTCTCGGGGGGCTCCGGGCATTCTCGGGGGGCTCTGCCGGACTCGCTGCCGTGCCCGCCGCCCCCGGCGGTGCCGATGCGCCCGCGGCTGCGGCTGCTCCTGCCCTCATTAAATCGCCCTTAACGAGCTCGGAGCCCCGGGGCGCGGCAGGCCCGGGGTCATTAGGGCTGACAGGGACCTGTCACAGCCATGGAAGGGACATTTGTGTCCCCAGACACGGCGCAGCCCGGGGCGGGCACGGCTGTGTCCCCACAGCAGCAGCCCCGAGGGTCGCGATGGGAGCCGGGGGCGGCTGGGGGGGTCCCGGCAGCGATGGAGGAGAGGAAGAGGAAGGAGAGGGGGAAATGAACAGAAAAGAAAGGGGGAAAATGGGGGAAAAAAAGGGGGGGAAAAGGAGAGGGGAGGATGGAGGAGAGGAAGAGGAAAGAGGGGGAAATGAACAGAAAATAAAGGGGAAAAATGGGGGAAAAAAGGGGGGGGAAAGGAGAGGGGAGGATGGAGGAGAGGAAGAGGAAGGAGAGGGGGAAATGAAGAGAAAAGAAAGGGGAAAAATGGGGAAAAATGGGAAAAACACGGGGGGAAACGGAGAGGGGAGGATGGAGGAGAGGAAGAGGAAGGAGAGGGGGAAATGAAGAGAAAAGAAAGGGGAAAAATGGGGGAAAAAAGGGGGGGAAAGGAGAGGGGAGGATGGAGGAGAGGAAGAGGAAGGAGAGGGGGAAATGAAGAGAAAATAAAGGGGAAAAATGGGGAAAAATGGGGAAAACACGGGGGGAAACGGAGAGGGGAGGATGGAGGAGAGGAAGAGGAAGGAGAGGGGGAAATGAAGAGAAAAGAAGGGGAAAAATGGGGAAAAATGGGGGACAAAACGGGGGAAAACGGAGAGGGGAGGATGGAGGAGAGGAAGAGGAAGGAGAGGGGGAAATGAAGAGAAAAGAAAGGGGGAAAATGGGGGAAAAACGGGGGGAAACGGAGAGGGGGGTGGGACAGGAGAGCGGCCAGGGCTCGGCCCCAGCTCGGAGATGCTCGGGCAGGAGCGGGGGGGGCCGAGAGAGGAGGAGGAGGAGGATGAGGAGCAGAACCCCCCATTCCCCTCAGGAGGAGGATGAGGAGAGAATCCCACCCTTCTCCATCCCCCTCAGGAGCAGAATCCCCCCGTTATCCCTCAAGAGGAAGACGAGGAGAGGATGTGAGCCCTCCCCATCCCCTCAGAAAGTGATGAAGAGCAGAACCCCCCATGCCCCCTCGGAGGAAGATGAGGAGAGTATCCCACCCCTGCCCATCCCCTCAGGAAGGCGATGAAGAGCAGAACCCCCCCATTCTCCCTCAGGAGGATGAGGAGAGGGTCCCACCCCTCAGGAAGGTGATGAAGGGCAGAACCCCCCCCAATTTTCCCTCAGGAGGAGGATGAGGAGAGGATCCCAGGCCCTCAGAAGATGATGAAGGGCAGAACCCCCCCATTCTCCCTCAGGAGGAGGATGAGGAGAGGATCCCACCCTTCTCCACCCCCTCAGGAAGGGGATGAAGAGCAGAATCCCCAATTTTCCCTCAGGAGGAAGATGAGG